>NW_009212201.1:66661-96592 GCF_000690835.1 Fulmarus glacialis
CACCCTAGCTTATGAACAAGAAATTGAGAGCAAGATTTAGCAATCCAGGCAGTTAAGATTTTTTCACCTTAGGCAAGACATTCAGTGCTGAGAACAGTCTTCATTCTTGGGATTGTTCAAAATTTGCATCTTTGGCCTCTCCAGTGTATTCACTTTGACTTTATGCAAATAAAAATAATGCTAACAATTACATCTTCTGAGTCAGAAGCTTCAGGTAAGGCAGCTCGACACTTGGGAAACAAGACAGGCACACGCATTTCTCAAGCCAGGGTAAGTTTTTATGTATTTATATTCCAGTGGTGAAATGCTAATCTGGATAATGCAGGCCACTAAAATGGTTACTTCTTACCTAGTCTGAGTTCTCCAAAGTTCCCACACCCAATCTTCTTGCCCACTCTGAAGTTGGGTCCCACCATAAGAACGCCAGAAGACGCTGATGAGCTTGGTCGAGAACCGTGCCCGCTCCTTCCCGGCAACTGCCTTTCATCCTTTTCCCTATTAGGATGGTCCATGATCTTAGTGAAATATCTCTGCCAGCAAGCTGGCAGAAAGGAATTGGAGTACGCACTCTTCTCCTTAGAATAGAAATATATATCCAAAAGTATCTGAGTCAGGGTCCAAGAGAGTCATGGAAACGCATGGAGTTCTTTTGGCACTGTATCCAGTTTCCTAATGCATCTTGATAATGTACCAAGTGGTCGATTACGTTCTTGAGAACTCAATAAAGGCAGGTTGCTTTTGGTTTCTTACCTGGGGAAAAGAAAAAGGATATATGAAACAAAAATAATTATTTTAAAATACCAAGCAAGAAATGTACAACAGGACTAACGTCCAGAACTTTCCCATCCTCGAGGAAATTAACAGCTATATGGGAACTTTACCATTTTCTTAACAATTTTCTGATAAAAAGCCCTGATGTCACAAAGAGATAAGTGCTGCCCATCCACTGCTTGCTACTGGACTTATCAGGACTCACGCCGCACACACTAACAAAAGCAATTTCAATTACACCAGCACGTCAGGTGGAAACTGCAAGATCATGTCCCATCTTTAAAGCAACTATGAAGTATAAAGTTTGTTTTCTTCTCACTTCATACATTTATGAAGTATTACACAAAAGCCAGGGGAAAAAAAAAGTGGCAAATGGAAGGTGCCAAGAGAAGAAAATACTGAAGCACTTAGGAAGTCAAATTCTCCTTCATTTTACATCTTTTAAAGTTGACCTCAGATATATTTGCTAATTGAAACTGTTGTCTTACAGAGATGACCAAAATAAGTAGCCAAAGGAAGATTTATTATTTTAAAAAAGCTAGGAATTTCCTGAAAGCTGTATCAACATACAGTTCACATGACTAACACGATTTAGTTGCCAAAAAAATGAGGTCTTGGAAAACCAGATGTTCTAATGGAATTGGGTGAGGGACTCAAGGGCCAAGATCTTCTCCATCAGCCTGCATTCATGACTGGCAAATGAAAGCCTGACAGTTCTCTCAGAGAAACTGAAGTACACCTTCTGCCCGCATGTCCAAACTTGTCACCACCATAACCCCAAGGGCAGGCAACTCTGGACTACTCCAGACAGCACACTGGTGCATCTCATGAGCATCAGTCTGCTAACTCTGCCAAAAGAGGACAAGAAATAGATGCTTCTCAACCCATGCAGGTCAAGTGGTTCCTCTGTGCCCATGGACCACCCTAAAAAAAAGAAGAGCAGGAGCTGTACGGACCCAGGAGGTCCTGCTCCAGAAGTGCAGTCCAGGGAACGCGGGGAAGATTGATATCTCACCATGAGACCTTTCCTAGGACGTGAACTCACACTGGATCGTTAGTGCAGCCAAATGATTCAGCTCGGCCCCCACTGTGGTCAGAAGAAGTTTCTGCCACTCAGGCATGAACCTCCGAAGCCTCTGTAGCAAGAGACCATTGCGGCCTGGTGGGAGAGTCCAGAGGTACCAGTGGTGGTGGGTGAGCTTCCCCTCATTGCCAAAGCAATCAGCAGGACGAAGGGAAAGGTTGCAGCATGCTTTGCTGTACAGACGCTGCATCAGCAGCCAGTATTAGGCAGCAGATGTGGACACTCTGGAGGTGCTTGTGGTGCAGTTCTTAAGCAAGAACTAGAATAAACATACCTGTAGCTATCCCCCACATCCCAGGACGTGTATGTACTGGACTGTACTCCTTTAGGGCACACTGTTGCATTCACGATCTTCCAGATGTGAATAGAAAAGTGCCTGAATAATTTTAGAAACAAGGTTTGTGTCCTACTTCAGCTGTAGGCACCCATGCAGAAGTTTCAATGCCTGCATGGAAATTAGTAAATACCTCCAAAGTCAGCAGAGAAGTGCTAAATGAAACCACCTAAACAAGAGTCAATGTGGAAAGACATCAGCAATCGAACATTATCAGATACGCCCAGAAACACAACCATATTTATGAGGGTTCAAAAGTTACTAAGGCAATTGGCTCAGTCCTCCTGTAGTAATACGTTTGTAGAGAATTTAGCAAGGGTTTCTTCTGTTCGTTTCATGAGATAATGAAGCTAACCTACCTACTTCCAGCTATCCAAAAATAAAAGACAAGAATTATTACCCATCCACAAACCAGTGGCATGGAACAAAAGCATTAGTTCTTTTGAAATATGAGTATGCTTTCCCCAGTCTTCAACTGTGGTATACTTTTATTTCTGGAAACTTTTGTTTTGATCTAAGGCATCTGCACACAAGGCAGAAGTAATTCACACTAAATCCAGAAAATGCAGGTAGCTACCAGTTGGAAACTCCAGTTTCTGTATATTGAACTAGTCTTTAGCACAACTCTGACCTTTTCTATCCATTTCCATTTGCAGTTCTGCGTGTTTGCACAAAAGAGGGAACAGTTCTCCCCAGCTTGAGCTTCCTTCCTAGATTTTTTTTTTTTAAATATTTCCGCAAAAAAAGCAAAGATTAACTTTAACACCACTTTGCAATTACTTTCCACTGCTTTTGTTCATATATTATTGCAGGCTTCTATATATCAGACAAGGTGTTTGCAGGACTCTAAACAGACCCCATCTTCATAGGAAGGATGCTGTGTCTCTCCACAATGTATTAGGAAGACCTTGAGGAACTAATAATAGCTTAAAGAAACATCCACACACGTGAATGGATGCTTCATGCAACATAATAATCCCACAAAAGCACCCATCTTTAACAGTTTATACTAATGCTTAGAACCTAGCTCAGGTTGCACAGGTTACAACCCACAGGATATTTCATCTCGCCTGTGACTCAGCAGCCCTCTTTTCTAGAGTGAAAAGCAGATGAATTCTCATTGTCGCTCTGCACAAAGGTGGATCTCTGCAGAAAACGTCATACAGCATGTTTGCAGCAAATCCAGGAGGTCTGAAAATCATCAGGTCATATGAAAGCCATTGTATCGTGTCCATACAGCCAGTTTGGCCATACCAACCCAGAAGCTGCAGCATCAAGCTCCCAAGGTGGTACTAAGTCATGTGTGAAATGCCATTCATGATTAAGCACTGCTGGCCTACTGAGAGACAGAAGAGTTGGAGATGTTCACATACAAGAAATTCAATACTTAGTATTACCAAGATTTACTTGTACCTCAAATTAATTCAAGATTTAATACTTAAAACTGAATATGGATAAGCAGGAAGCATCCGTTACAGGCAAACAGGATGAACTGGTTTTTCATCATAGACATCCCAACATACTTTCAGCTGCAGCGTTCACGTTGAGGGGGTGAGTTAGCACTGCTTTTCAAAGCTGTTTGCGTAGACACAAGCACAGTTGTATTTGCTTTGTGAAACCAGCTTGCAGAAGCAATGATGATGCTCTATCAGATATCAGAAAAGCACTTGGATAGGACCTCACCCCAACCTGTCCTGGGAGGAGAGACTTGCTTCAAAACAAACAACAAAAAAGGACAGTCATTGAAACTACGGAAGTTTATTGCTTAACAGAAGTCAAATGTGAGGATGATGATGGAGTGCTTCTAGGTCTGGATCACTAAGAAAGATGAGCAGAACAGAGGAATTCTACGAATTAAAAAAGTAGCACTTTGGAAAACACACTTGATCACACCAAAGCCAGAGCAGAGGATTTGTTTTCCCAAAGTCATTATTTTCATCAAGGTTGGATAATCCATGGGCAACAACTACAGACTTCACAAAAGGGTAATAGAAAGAAGTCTCTAGCAAGAGCACAAACCCAGCCCGATTTACGCTTGGAAAAAACAATGCGCAGCATTGCGTGAGACATGAAGGGCAGCACAGCTCTCTAGACTGAGGAGATACTACCATGAAGGACTACATGGAAGAGGGGCTAAAAACCCTAAAAGAAAGAGGCAAAATCTGCATGACGGATTTCAGCACAGGAAGGAGGAATGATACAATTTTTATAATGTTGCAGACAATTTTTTTTTTTCCTTGCTCGTTCAGCTAACAGTTACATGGCCAGTAGAGAGCGTAAGAAAAGTCAATATAAGCTAAAACCACCAGAAAGGGTTTCTAAACAACCCTGATGAACATGAGGTGGACTGGGAAGAGAGAGGCTGTTTAAGAATGCACTGCAATGTTTTCCTGCGTGATGCCACAAGCCGTTTAACCTTCCTTCTGCCATGAAGTACTACCAGCTTTTGACCTCCAGAGTAGATGGATTCAGATAGTGAGGTTGTTTTGCAGCAGAACCTGATGCTTAGGTGCAGATCTTTTCAAAGTTGTTTGGCTACCTGCTGGCACAAGACAGCATCGTCAGAGAAAAGCGTTTTGCCAGCTATGATAAAATGAGGCTGAAAGCCACCAAAAGGTAAAGGCACACAATTTAATGTTTCAAATGGTTGATAGGAATTGGCCTTGATCTTCAGTGATTGCAGGGCAGGAGGTATTCTGTCAGTGCTCGATGATAGAAGTACATCATTCCTCTACAGGTTGCTCAAGCCTCTTGCGAGCGTAAGCCCTCCTGAGCCTCGATACAGCTTCCCCCTCCTCCAGACTGAAGTCTGAACTCGGCTCAAGCCCCACGTGCCAAGTTTCAGATCCAACATCAGAAATATACTGCTTGGTTTGACACTTACACCATCTTGCTCAGTGCATCTCAGATGGGACAAGCAACTCCATTCTTCTCAGGCAGATTAAGTACAGAGCTCCACCACACGTCTTTTGGCTAGTGAAATAAGATGTTAACGGTTATAAGCTACCACGCCTCCGTCCTTCCCCCGTTCCCCATCTGTATAAGGTCTCCCCAGGGAGAAGAATGGAAAGGTCACGCCTGACAGTCTGCAAACACTAAACATCCTCTCCCTCAGCTGAAAGCCTCCTGCAAACAGGAATTCAGATCAGCCATGAATGAGTGAATCAAGCGTTTGATAACTTCTTTATTAAGGCCAACCCTACGAGCAGATCCTAGCTGTCGATACACTGAATCACACAAAGATCTTTCACTATTGTTACTACATACTAAAAACGACTGTAGTAAATATGGCATCAAAGATGGCTTTTGAGGACTAACAAAGTGCTTGGCTTTGGAAGAGGAGTGGCAGAAGAATGAAGACTAGACTGTAATTTGAAGTCAGTTGCATTAATATTTAAAGACTACTCAGAATGCCAGGACTATTTCCTGCCACGATTCAAACTTTTTCATAACGATTTTCCTTCCTACCTTTCCACCCACTCAGCAAGATTGCTCTTGAAAGTTACTTGCATTTAAACAAAGCTGCATGAAGATATTTCCCTAATGGTGACTCAGTCCAATTCCAGTATTCATTTTACTACAATATAGTTGGAGACACAGGAACAGTTATTTAATGAAACATGCAGGGTTCAAAGGAAATTACTTAAAGCACAATTAGCTAAATAAAAAAAAAGCCCAACCTTGTATCCTACACACTTCAAAACACTTCGGACCTGAGATCTAAATCACGATCTCACCTCCATCAATAAAACGGCAGTGCTAGAGCTACAAACCAGCTTCTAGGCAGTGTTGACAGCAAGTGCCGTTCGCATTGTGATCCGCAGCACAGTCCAGCGTGAAGGACGGTTTATCACTTACCAAGCTTACGGCACAGCAACATTGCTCACAGACATCCAGTTTTCTCAATTAATTCCTTAAGTTTGAAAGCAGCCAAAGTAAAGGACAATGCAAACAAGAGACTGGTGTGAAGAAGCCAGAGCAACCCTTATTCCTACCTTTCAAAGAAAAAGCTCGCTTCCCTTACACTGAAAATTTCTTTGACCTACTTGAGATACTCTGGAAACCCTTGCAAGATAAGAACAAGAGCTGTCAAAGTCTTGTTTTGTGGCACAATTTCAGAAAATCTATCCAAACTGAAACTGCAAACGAATCCCCCTTTCTTCAAATCAAATCGAGCAGACCTGATCCAGGTCTGTGTGCGTTTCTGATTCATGAAGGAGTCAAAATGTGCTAGAAATCACACTGCAAATGCCTGGCGGATGGACCACCACCCTAACAAGCAGGAGCAGTTCAGCCCTACAATTCCTTTTCCTTCTTTTAAGAAGAGCCCCTTCAAGAAAGCCCCATTTTCTTTTGAGATGGGTGATCTCATTCCGCTCTCTACAGAAACAGGAACTCAATTTCTTAAAGCAACTCCAAGATCGTTGTGTTAGGACAAGGCACATGCCTTTTCACTGTATTTTCCAACATCCACCCATGCCTGGTAATACTTCTTGATCTGGGGAGTGCTTTCCAGACAAGATCTGCTACTTCCCACACGACTTCAAAGACTATAAAATCCTCCAGGGCTCTCAACGGACATGTTATAAGCGTATGGATATGAGATCACCAGCTTCCACCCTCATTCTGTGTAAAAAGTAGAGCCTTCAGCAGCAGAAAACTTTGCTTGCTTTGCCACAGATTGGGACAAACGGTTCACCCTCTGGAAAAGGTGTAACAGCCAGGATGCAGGTAATGAGGAGTATTTTGAAACCAGGACATGTGATGTGTTCACTCATGTTCTCAGCATCTGCAAACTCATTTTATTAGCTTACACGCTGAAGTTTAGAGGAACAAGCTGGCTTTGTGTCCCCTGCTTCACTGCATACCTTAGCAGCTTCCTAGGCGTCTTCCTATATTAAAACGTGATTAGTAAACCTCTCACTTACAGCTTTGCTCTTTTCTATGTGGACACACATCTCCACTGGCTTCAGGTCCCTTCAGGCCTTCTCATCCCATCACATAATCTCTTCCCTTCCACGATGTTCCATTTCTTGTCCTGCTTCTGCCCAATGCTACTTTCCAACTTGCCCCAACAAAAATTTCTTTTTCTGAAGCCACCCCGTTACTCACTTCTGGTAAAGTTGCTGTTCTACTAACAAGAAAATAAGAGTTATGAGATCTGCCCTGTTCCTAAGAAGAAAAATCATCAGATAACCAAATATCCTATCTTACAGGTCAGACCAAGAAGATCCTGCTCTGGTGCTTGGCTATCTACACAAGCTAGTAGGAAAGATGCAGAGGCTGAATGCTCTCTCCACTCAGCCACAAGACATACACTTTTTTTGCCTTTTTCTCTCCCTTTCTAGCTTCAGATTACCTAGAGGGTCTTCTACTAGGAGATACTCCTCCAATAAGCTTCCAATTACGGGAGTGTATTTCAACTACCTGCCTGTATCCCAGTAGCACCTCCACCCAGAGATCAGTATTTATCTGTGCTTTCCCAAACAGCACTAGACTGACCTGCTTTCAGTGTCCTCAATGTTGTGCAAAACAACAGAAAAACTGAAAAAGTAGGTCAAAACTCTCTGCTGCAGTTTAAAGCTGGTAACAGCATCGACAAAGCTAGCTGTAGACTACAGCAAGCAGGTGCACGTCACGTCAGATGTCCCACACTTGGGCGGTTCTTTCCAACCTTGAAGACTACAGATGCCTTTTAAACATTATGAGTTGCTTCTGTTCAATCATTTGACCCAACAATTTAATCTTCAGCTTGTGCAGTTAGTTTTGTTCAGCGCTTCACAGGCGGAAGAAATGCCTTACAACATGAGGCATACAAACAGTATTTAAGTCTAAATTGCTGGGAAGGGAGAAGGATGGACAACTGCGGATCACTACACTCATTTGTTACTCATGAATGCACAGGACTGTCAAGTTGACATCCTGCAATTACAGTTTTTACAAAAGGGATGAACCCAAATGAACTCATACCATTTTCCATCCTAGGGAAGTAAACTTCCGTGAAGTCTTTTCCTCGAAGACCTCATGAACCTGCTAGAACACATTAATTGTATAATCCTCAACTAAATGTGTTGGCAAGTTAAGTCTCCGTTGATTGTTTCCCCAAGAGCGATCGAAGCACCCATTCTGTAAGTTCATTCCTGAACTTTGTTCTCGATACCCTCTACACAAGCTCAGCATGAAAGCCAGGAATGTTAGGGAGGGAAAAAGTAATTTAGTTAGTAATTTAGTTCTTCCACACGAAGAGAGTCAAAACAAAAAACAGACTATTTTTCAGGGAAATGGTTTGTGCGATGCAAGCTAGAGTCATTGACTTCTCTTCCCCACTCGAGTTCAAGCCACACATATGCCAGCAGCCACGTACCCATATTCCTATATGTTTAACAAAGCACTACAGACCGTAACCTGCCAGAAAAAGAGGGTTAGTGCTCTTTATGAAGAGTTGCATTATGCTGGAACAGCTAAATGAACAGTTGAATGCTTAAATAAAATGAAAAAATCCCCTAGTGAAACCTGAGCTCTGCATATTTTAATTTTTTTTTTTTTAAGCTGGGAAGAGAAAAGACTGAAGAGCAACTGCCAGATCAGCTCCCCTCTATCTTCTGAGGCTTGCTGCAGAAGTCAGACACACATCTCTCTGCATAAAAGCCTGACAGAATGCCAAATCCCCGTTTGTCAGCAGCAAGCACCTCCAAACGACGCAGGTGTTCAGCCCACACACAGCTGCCTGCACACCACCAGCCCCAACACTGCATCCTCAGCAGCCCCAGGAGTCCTGCAGCCCCTGCTGCGCCGCTGCCCGGGAGGAAACCATCAGATTGACGAAGTTCTTAAGATCTACCTCTTGATATTACAGTAACCAACCCCAGCTTTAAAATCCAGTGTTTGAAAGGAGTCTCAAAGACTGGCAAAAAGCATGACCTTTAGGATACCATCTCTGCTGGCAAAAATAGGCTGCGTAAGGCCGTGTAAGATCAGGTTCCAGCAGAAATAGATCTTTATGAGGATGCTACAGAGGAAATGAGAAAAAAACTGGCAGTAGCAAAGGGTCTGCAACAGACCCAGGGCTGGATGAGAACCCTGCAGATGTTCTCTTCTCTGATATCCAGGCACCACATATACCCGTATTTTTTTAATCTTAAAATACCAGGTCACTTAACAGCAAAAAGAGAGCCTCAGATACACCTACACCACCCCTTTCCTTTCAGGCAGTGGATTTGAAGAAGAAAGGGGCAAAGCCTACCAGAGAAGAGATGACTTCTAGACAGCCACGTGCATCTTCAAGGAATAACCCACATCAGGCAGATTCAGGTGCTTCCATGGTGGTTGATGGATGTAGTTTGCAGTTACTGGTATCAACGACAAGCAAAGTCCTCAACAAGACCACCACTGCGGCTTGGGCTCTGGAGCAGGCTTGGATCACTGGAAGCCACATCACTTTTGCAGATTTATAGCATAATTTAACACAGATGCACCTCAATAGTCTATGACTGTTTTATCTGCGCACCGCCTGGCAAAGGGAAGAAGCCTGGAGGACGAATTGCAGACAGGCTCAGAGAGCTTGAAAAGACTGGTAAATTTGGCTGTTAAACACAAAAAAAAAACCCCTTTGCACTATCCAAACCATGAAACGCTTTTCTCTGCTTTCAGAAAGGAATGCAAGTATCAAGTTCAGAGCCAACACAGCTTTCACAGTGTGTGCGTGTGGGGTGGGGGAAAAGCCTCTTACTAGAAGAAAAGCCCTCGTGAACTTGAACAGACAGGGTCAAAGAAAACTGAAGACCCCTTGATGGCAAGGGGTAGGTAGAAGCTGCGTCAGTGAAACCCAGCTCGAGCTGACAGGCAGCCCTGACTAATTCAAAGAGGTGCTGAGAAGCATTGGGCCATGCGTCAAGACGAACACAAGCACTCATCAAGTTCCTGTTTCCCCTGTGGAAGAACACATTCGTGTCGAGTGCCACCCAGTATCAATAAAAACAGCGTCATTACAAAACAGTAATGAAGTGGGATTCAGCTGTAGGCCCTCTGTACCCCAACTTGAGAGGAGAGCTCCAGGTCCCCAAACTCTGCTTCTGACTCGGAACAGGTTGCCTCTCCTCTGTCCCACCAATACCCAGGATGCCTCAAAAAGCTGAGGACAAACAAGCAGAACGGTTTCTTGGTTGCCTCAGATTAGAAGGACACCAAACCTCTGCCAAGGCTTATATCAGCTCCTAAAAAGAGCTTCAGACATGGCTGATTAAGGATCTCAGCCCCTGAAACCAGGTTAAGTAGAGACCTGGGATGATGCTTGCTAGTGGTCTGAAGCAGCAGCTCACCCTCTGCTTCGTATTAATCAGCATGTAGATAATATTATGTCCAAAACATAACTGCAAAGATCAAAAGACTGCATGTGCTATGTCTTGTCAGCGTAAAACGCCATGGTGATGCTGCTGAGCATTTGCACCTGATGGCTCGGGAGACAGAGGAAGTGGTGTAAGGGCTCTCTCAGTGTCCAAGTGTCCACTACACGAAGCAACAAAGCCTTAGAGAAAATACCACTTCCATGCAAACAGAATGAAGTTATGAAGGTGCATCAGAAATGGGTGCCTTCAGAAAGGGAGCTTTATGCAAGTACCTAATTCAGTGCAAGGATTTAGGTACCGAGCTGCAAGGATTTAGGCTCTGAGCACCAACACACACCATAAATCAGGCAAGACTCATCCCAGCTTAGGTGTGTCCTCCAGGGACAAATACCAGCAACCAGATGAAGCAAGTTTGGCTGTAAGGAAGACTACATGCTTTCATGTCCCACTGTGGGGCAATATTCAGCATCACAGAAACTGAAGAAGTTGTTCTTCACCACCACACAGCCTCACATGAAGAGAGGATGAAAAGAGAAACCTATAAGGGGACACGACCAAAACCAACAGTTTAGGTGGGCAAAAGTCACAAGTATACTCTATGCAGCCTGTGTAGCTAAACTTTAAGACCTGGACTGGCAGGCAAAGCCCATACGCCCCATAGAAAATGGGGAAGCAGACATCCCTGCCAAGTTCGCGTGACTCCATCCCACAGACTCTCGCCATTGCCCAACAGACTTGACTTGGCCCTTGCCTCCAGGTTGCTTATCACCAGAAACTCCCCGTAAGAGCTGGTTAATAAATTGGAAACACAGTGATGTAAGAGATGGTGAGCCGGAATATCAGCATCTCTTAAAAAAAAGTAATGGTGATGCCAAAAAGAGAGAAAAGTAATGTATTAAGAGGAAACACAACAAAACTTGATACTTAATGATTTAGTGTACATGTCTTCTCGTTTTAATGCCTGAACTTCACCTTGTCCTTACTTGAAGATACTGCCTTTTCCAGCAGTCATGGGACAGAGGATCAGACCATGCTGTCACTCCATATAATTAGACCTTTGGCAGGGATTCAACTGACATTACCTACATATTTTGCTTGCAACTAAACTATGTCTCAAAGAAGCAGCTATGTACCCGAGACCTATATGGACAGAAATCTCCCCCAGCCTTTAATGTGCCTTTTATTTGGAGGCAAACTGCTGTCAAACAAGGGTGACGAACCTTGCAACCACGTGCAGAGGTTAAAGAGCACAAGGTAGCTGAAAAAGTAAGAACCAAATCTTGCTCCTTTGGGCTTAATAAATACATTGCTTCAGCCTAAGCAAACAAATCTCAAAGCTGCTTCCAAGAAGGGGCAGCAGCTGCCAGCACCCCGATTCCCTGCCATCGCCTCATTCTCTCCCACCCCACTATTTTTTGTAGGATAAGGTTTTTACTGGCATAGCTCACTTCCGTAAAGACTGACAGAGCGTAATATTTAAGGCACTGTTACACTCAAAGCCTGAAACCTGCTGCAGCCATTTATCTTCCCTTCCCATTATGGGATTATAAAAACTCCATGAGGTCAGCACTGCAGCCGTGCTACGGACCCAAAACAAGCTGTCAAAAAAAGCCCACCTATCCTACGGGGTAACAGCCTTACGGCATATAAAGAACAACCTTTTCCTTTCTCTATGAGATTTAAGATTCCCCTTTTTCAGAGCTCCCAACTGCGTATCCTTATGAAGCAGTTCAGCTGGCAGAAGAGATTGATCCAGATAGCCTATGCGATTGAAAGATGCCAAGAATTACATGCAGACCAAGCAAAACACCCGCTGGAGAAGTACAGCCCCCTTGCAGGAGGGCCAAAAGATGCTTAGGAGCCCTGTGACAGTTTTGTGAAATAATCCTGTCTCTTGCCTTTTTTTAATTTTTATTTGATTTATTTTATTTCTATTTCTTTATTTCTAAACAAAGCAAAGGTCGCTCCTTTTGCTGGCAGCTATGAGCTGCCTCCTCCCCGGTGCAAGGTACAGGCTTGGTTACTGGTTTCGTTCTGTGCCCACAAGCGGCAAGATAGACTATGCCCACACAAACATCACAAGCTCCATAAAAACCGGCACTTCCTCGGCAGAGCAATTAGGCATAATAATCCCAAGATACACAGACAGTTGAGTTTGGTCACAGAAAGTAAATGTTTGTGCCTAGTTATTTCCTCGATGTGGCAAGGAAGTAGCTGGAAGTATCGCCAGCCCGAGGTGGAAAGCCAAGCAGAAGCCATCGATACTCCAGAGAGCAAGCTACATGGCTTTAAAAAATTGTAATACTTGAAGGTTGTTGGTTGGTTTTGTAGGGTTTTTTTTTCTTCCTCAAATCTGAAGGTAGCTAGTTGACAGTGGCTTAAAAGTCTTCATGTGCTGCATCAGTGTTTTAGCTTCTTCCAGATTTATTAGTGAGCACTGTCCCACGCATGTCATTTTTCTACCTGTGCTTCGCAAGATGCAGTTTCTTTGTAAAAATCACCCACACCGCTTGCCGAGATGAGGTCCACGTGTTATGTCAGCTAGAGAAGCACCAGGAGAGGCAGGCTCTCCCCACTGGCGTCCCTTGTAAAACTGCCCAGCACACTGGGACACGTCTGGGTGGCACGAGCAGCGTAAGAGATGGCAACAAATACTCTCTGGTTTCTCACGGTGATAGTCTTGAGATAAGCTCTGGAGGTTTCTTTCGACTGTACCCATCCAGCTGACAGCATTTGCCTTCACGCACCATCAAGCTCATCAAACTTCCCCCCTTAAGTACACAGTAATAGGACAAATTTAAATTTGCAAAGGATCAGCCTGGTTACGAGACATCACCATCCCTTCCTCGTTCACACTGTAATCCTCAACACAAGTTCACAAATACGGGTGGCCAGACATGACCCCGCCTTCACGCCAGGTGATAGAGAACATGCAAGAGGGTGTTAATGCCAGCAAGGATATCCGGCAATCCACAAAATCCTGCATACCAAGGAAAAACAGATAGTCCTCTGCCTCCACAAAACGGCAGCCTGAGCGCGGGCAGTGACAGTGTCCCCCCCACGAGAGCCCAGACCCAGTCCCACACAGCAGGGCCACTTAGTGACCCTGCACACACAAAGCAGCCCCATTTTTCAGCTGCAAACAGTAGTTCCAAAGCGACATCCAGCTTCCGCAGTGCGCTTATTTTCATTATCAAAGCCAAATGTGTTCCGTGACGCCGCTATGCTAAGGTCATGGTGCTGGATTTATTTTGTGCCAACCTTTGCTGCTGCTACCGATAACCCTCTATCTGCATCTCAGCACCGTCCCGCCACCTGATGCTTATTTTTCAGATCAAGAAACAGTACTTGGGTAGTAAATGATCCTCTGCTACCTTTTTTCCACGTCATCTTGCCATTTTGGTTACTTCCATTCAGATTTGAACTCCGCAGCGCCAGAAGAGGCACTTCATCACCGCTAAAGTTATTCAACACCCAAAACGAGGATACTGGATGCCCACCTACAGCACGTTTCGGTTCGGCTGTGAGCAGCAAGAACAAGCAGCACTGAAACAGGCGGTCAAGCTCACGTTGCATTTGATGGAGCAATGTCAGCTTAAGGAAACGGCATGCAAGTTAGCAGGGGAAACAAGCTGAAGAGGAGATGTTTTAGAGAGGTAATTTTATACGACAACTTTTGCTACTTCTCCCCTTTTCCTCGTGTTAAGGGCCTTGCACAGTTCATGGCCTGGCTCCTCTGTTTGCTGTAAACTTGAGACATGCCTATGTAAAGCAAATATTGTGCCAAAACAAACAAATCTTCCACCCACTTGCGGTCCAGCAATCTATTAGGAAGGAAAGGCAAGGCACATACCATTAAAACTATAAATACCACCTAGTATGAACAAGAGTAAAGTCTTGCGGTTAACAAAAAAATATTTTGCTCCATTCCTCAAGGAATTAGACTTACGTGTTGGCCTTAGCTGTGCTGGTATCCCTGTTTTGCAAGCTTCTAACCCATTCATGTGTTTCAATCCCATTTGACAAAGAATTCAAAGACCTTAAATTTCTTCAGCTATTATGATAAATCCAGAGGAGAGCGATCCACATGTGTTCCCTCACCGAGGAAAATAATGAAGCACAAGCTCAGTTATGCAGTGTAACACAAAGGAATGCACATGGGAGAGTCGTCGCTCATCCTTGTCCACAAGAAAAACTTCATAACTTGGGTCTTATTAGATACTGGATTATCCAAACACTGAAACCACATTTCCTAAGCTGCTCTCCAAGTCATTTATTCTCTCCGTTACAGGATCAGTGTTCAAGAGGCATCGGGGCAAAGCACGGGTATTTTATGTCTCAGCTAAGATGTCCCGATGGGTGCAACCTTCCTCCCAAAGCACACACAGTACCAGCTAGCTTTGCTGTTGTTCTTCGTATATAAAATAAACACCCGGTAACCACATAAGCTCACTTGCTATTCATAAGTGAGAGTGAGCACTTGGGAGATATTTCAAACTGAAGCTGGCTAGCAAGTGCATAAATGAAGGTTTAAGGACACACAGAAACAGAAGAAGTTATAGTAAGTGCAGCTCCGTGCTACCCTATCTCCCATCCTACGATGACTTAGAAATTAGTGACACTGCAGAGAGAAGCCTAAAGATTTCTCAAGAACCAAAACCAGTCCCTGTGATAAGATTAAGGCAACTCAGATGAGTTTGGTGCAAAGAGATTAGAAGACACCTTTTGGCTTCCCCTGGATTAGCAACGGGGAGAAACTGAAGCCAACGCCCAGCAGAGAAATAAACAGTAAGCAAGGAGCGACTATCAGAGTAAGTCCTTGGTTCCTGAAGTTGGAGGAGAAAGCTATTTGTTCTACCCTTTCACACTTATCTAGACTTAAGTTTATCTTTTAAAATGAAGTAGAGAACACAGGTACTCGCACAGATTTGTAGCCAAGGAAAGCACATCCTGATGATAACATTCCTTTGCCCTGCAACACATGGTCTTAGACTAGTTAACGGCTGGCAGATTTCTTCTCACTGAGCTTTAGCATTTATTTCACAGCCACCAATCTTGTTGAGCAGAGAGATGACACCTTATTCCACCCTGTTAGTTTTAATATCATGATCTAAAACAAGAAGTGGGGTTTTGTTACCTCCTAACCATGAGAGAAGTCACAATACTTATGCTACCCAGTGTCTTTGTGTCTTCTGAAAGGCACCAACCTCCCATCCAAATCCCTCCCCACTGCCAACTCTTCACTTAAATAAAAAAAAAAAACAAACAGCTGAGCCTCTAAGACTATATTGCTGAAACCCTGCCTCCCACAACTATAGATCACCTTTAGACACTACCTTAAAACCGTATTTTCCAAATTACTTCATTACAGTGCCTGTTCCCCTTTCATGCAAATAATATAACCTTGAGAAAGCTGAAAACAAGCCCAATTCTTCAGCCCACAAGGCAGTTCTTCCACAAGGAAAGACAGCACCTCTTGATAGCATCTATATATAAAGCCCAGTATTTGCCTGTACATCAGGCACTTTTCAAAAGTCATCTTTTGTGGTTTGAAACCTGAAAATGGCTCCATATTCAGCTACAAAATATCCCTTTGAATCACCGCATGCAAAAGAAAATTCATGTCATTTACAGCTTAGTCTTCTCAGTCAGATCGTGAAAACCGGCAGGTGGCAGAAGGACATTTGAGATTTTTCAGAAGAAATTCATGCCACGAAAGTGCAGGTGCAATCAGAGCATGAGCAAACACACCAAGACGCACAAAAGGCGCATTTGGCACAATACCCCATCTTAGGTGGCTGGTGGCAACATCTAGCCAAGACCACAGGAGCACGGGAAATACAGCGCGATCTGTTCTGGAGCTAAAGACTTGAAGACCATTTCATGACCTGCAGTGATACTTCTGCAACAACGCTGAACTGATTTTCCCCGCTTGAATGAACTTGTCCTGCTTCTTTCTGAATCTGTGTAGCTTTCTGGTACCCACAGCTCGCAGAACAGTGCTCTGCAGCTTGCATCAAGTGAGGTATTTTGAACCTGCAACCTTCAGAGTTCATTTGAGGTGAACCAGCGTCCTTGTTCACAGGACCAGCACTATGTTCCCAAAGAGAGCATCCCAAAAAAAGTGAAACTCGATACATTTTCAGCATGGCCAGCTTGGACATTTACATCGGAAAGGTCTTTTCTTTTTCTAAGCGACATTTGCATTGATAAGCAAGAATAAGAACTGGAATAATACTGCTTTGTCACAAAACTGCACCGATATGATTCTCATTCAGTTGGAGAAGTAAGTTTAGGAGAGAAGGACACTGAGGACAATCTGACATCTGCTGCCTTTTAAAGGAAATGCTAAAAATTGGACTTCCCAGCATCTGAAGAGTCAACATTAAAATGGAAAATAAACTCTCAACCATGGTGGTCTGGCAATCATCCCTCTACAGGACGTGTCTCAGGACAAGGTGAAGCTGCACAGGGAAAAGGGGACAGCCTACCCAAATACGGTTAAACCCTTGTTTGTGATGGATCATTGCTTGACCACATCTATAAAGTACCAGTCAGATGCCCAACAGCTGCCACAACCTCCCCAGGAGACCTCGCTTCATTACCTGCTCTTTCTAAAGTGATTTACTACAACGCTGCAAACCTCTGCTGCTGCTTGAGGGAGAGAAGATGACAGCAACCATGTACTTGCCATTAGAAAGCGCTTACCATTACCTGTCAGCTGGCTAGAAAGCAAGCAGGATAGCCCCTATCTAAAGGTTATCTGCTCTTCTTCCACAGGGCACACGTGCAAATGCAGCAGAGTACACCTGGGACCTCTCACACCAAAGGATTTCTGAAAGGAAACAGAAGATGCCACTTTCAGGAAGAGTTTGAGCACGGCCGAGTTACAGCAGCCAGCAAACCAGTGCTCGTTAGTGGGGCTGTTCATCACCGATTCAACCGCGTAGGAGTTAGCTTTATTACTGCTCGGATTCTTTTGGTTTCCCCTGAAATGGTACCAAATACAGGTGACAATACCCACATATCCTGACCTCTCTCACACACTCGCATGTTGAGAAAATAAAAGGATTAAGATTTTACAGCCTTTTACAGGAATTATTTCCTGATTACTGTGGTAGGTGCATGTAGCGGCAGGGTTTTGGTTGTTTTAAGGAAAGGTCAGTTATACTGTACGACAATTTTTCCAGTTCATGTATACATATAAGAAAGCAGCTTACACCTGATCTATGTGGTGATCAGATACATATCATATAAATTAATAAGCTTTAGTTTTCCTGTGGTGAGGTTTTTTCCAGGAAAGCAATCAGTGAGACTAAGTATCCGCGCACTGCTCAAAAACAGCTTTCACAGATCTATTTATGACAGCACAGCCACAGAGTTTGGGTGCAAGTCAAAGCTCCATATGTACTCTGCTTCTGGTTTTGATCTTATAGTAGCTCAGATACATGGTGACATGTTTAATATTCAATTAACTGCAAGTGCTGAAGCACAGTAAGAAGGTTCAAGGTGATGAGAATAAAATTCCAAAACCTTAGAAGTGAAACCATTAAGCATCTACCTCTAGACTTCTCATGATCCAAGGAAAACAAACAGCAGGCAAACCTTTCTCAGACAGCCATCAGTTTATCCCAGTAACATTTGTTATCCACTTTCCATGCTTTTCCTAGTGGCTACCTTCAGGTGAATCCCCAAATGGCTCCACAAGTCCTCTACAGCACCCCATGAATCTGAAATGCTGCTTCCACATCACAGAGTGGTTCAGACTCCTCCACCCCATCCCCAGGGATGTAACAGACCATGATTAGTCTAGACTAAACAGCCTTAGTAGTTTAGCGGCCAGGCTGAGACAGGCTAAAAACTGAAATTAAGCAGAGACGGGGCAACTCCAGCCCAAAGGAGCCTCCCAGAGTTGGCAGCCGTAGGTCAAGGTCACGGCTCTTCAACTACAGGGCAACAGCTTCACAAATGGTACCAGCAGCACACTGGCATGCTACAAGCTGGGGACACAGGACAGACAAGCAATGGGAAGCACCGAGTCCAAGTACTCCCAAGCCTGGTGCTGGGTAAGAGGGAGAGATTTATACCCTGTATCCCCAGAGATGGGCCAGGCAGATCGGAGCAGTGCCCGAGCGTACCACCACCTCCCTACTCCCACGCACCTCATCCTGACCTTGCCTGGCCCCAGCTTCCTACTCTACCCATGTCCTAGGTACAAGGAAGGACAGAGTAGGACTCAAAGCCAGGCTTTCGGTGTCTCCTGGGGGCTAGTTAGAAGAGCTGAGTAGCCCGTAGGTTACCAGAACAGCCATGCCTGGTACATACATATCAGATGGCTTATCCCCTTTAACATCTAGCTACCCTAAAAGGCATCTTCTTGCTCCTCCATCCATCAAACGCCTGCAAGTCTCTCCAGCTCCGGCACTTGTTCAACCTCTCAGTGAGCCAACTCCAGAACTGCACAGCTTTCCGTCACGTTCCCAAGCTGAATTCCTACTGAGAGGTTTAAAAAAGCCTCAGAGACAGCCCGAGGAAAAGGTACAGGTAAATGGTATCATCCTTTTCAGTAGCAGCAGGTTGTCACACACTGTTGTTCTACTAAATGGACAGCTAAGGAACTTGCGGACAATTGGATATTTATGATTCTTCTAACACCTCAGAATAAATGCATGTACTCACAGAGTACCACTATTGTTTGGTAATTTTCAGTAGCTCTTTCCATATCCTGTATAATAACAGAATGCCAAGAACATAAAGGCTTTCATTTGTGTTAACTGCAGTAGCAACAGCTTTCACTGAAACTGCAGCCACATCTTCCACCCTCACATGTTTTTGAAACACGGGGATGTAGCACAGCCTCCCTCCCCCATCCCACCAGGAGAAAACAGGATAGGAAACGCTGAAGATATTTAGTAAGCAAGATAATTTGGTAGCATTTTGAAAAGGAGTTATATAGCATGTACATAAAGGAGAAACAAATGCAACTTGTTGTGCAAGGATGATAACAGCCGGTAAATGCAGTAAAATCCAGCTAGTGGCCAGCGAGCACGTGGCTCATGAACTCATTTCAGCAAGGTCTTACTGTAAGTATCCCCACGCGCTAGTTTTGAAAGTTACTGAAAATGTGAACCTGATGCAAGCATCACAAAGGAAAGGAGTTTGAGGTACTACTGTGAGAACCAGTCTCACATCTTACTAGAAGAAAAGGACGTGCAAGTTACCTCCTGCTTAAGCAATGTCAAAATTTTGTGGGAAGGCATCTAGAACTTCTGAAAAAGCACCAAAACGAAGGCTATACCAAAATACCTAATTGTGAAGACTGGAGCATCCACACCATGTCCTGAAGCATGTCCAGCACTAGGTAAGTATTATTTCCAGCAGAAGCATCTCTAACCTAAACCAGCAGATACTTTGACCTCTGAAACCTTGAAGACATTTGCAGAGCCGCACTTCTCTACCCAATCCATACTTCTCAGGTATAGACCTGTCACCAGTACCCCCAGTTAAAGACCAA
This sequence comes from Fulmarus glacialis, assembly GCF_000690835.1. NCBI lineage: Eukaryota > Metazoa > Chordata > Aves > Procellariiformes > Procellariidae > Fulmarus > Fulmarus glacialis. The sequence goes on from NW_009212201.1 coordinate 86,710, forward strand.
TAAATTTATTCTTGAAGATTATCTGTGCAGCTTTTCATGCATTCAGATTCTTAAAAGCTGCATCGTACCCGCACCAACCATGCTGTTCAGAGACTGACTGAAGGTCCAGCCAGGAGATCACCGTTACAGCCACCTTGGCTGTCCAGTACACACACCTTCATGTCCAAACTGGACAACAAGGGGAAGCACAACGGCATCTGGAGCAAGATATCCGTGTGGGGAAGGGAAGGGAAATGGTACAGCTCCGCTTTGATTTATCTAGTCTCTGCAGACCCAGAGGAGAAAATAACAGAGCCAAAAATCCAGCTACCAGATCATTCACCCCCAGCAGAAGAGTCCCCGCACACTCTTCTCCCATGCAGAGCAGTCCTGGAAGAAAAGTGCTATTTGAAGCCCTAGAATGGGGATGTTTCAGAGACAAGAGCTGCTTGGACCCCCTAACAGTCCCCATCAGGACTACTCACCCCACGTCCCCCAGTAAAACATCGCGGCACTCTTTTCACCCAGCTGAAAAAGTAAGAGAGGAGTTGGTTTTCCATGGAAATATGAAATAGAGTCAGTCTAGCAAAGCACAAGTGTCAATCACAGAAGACCTACAGGTAGGTAAGAAGCCTAGCTGACAACCAGAATCCATAGCAGGATCAGCACGGTGGCATATCTGCCAGATAGACTTAGCCCATACAGTGCTAATTGCCCAAGTAACGCTAATTCTCGTAAGACAGCTTGATGCCACCCCCCCTCCCAACAGTACATTTATGGAAACATTAAAAACCATGGAAAAGGCCTCATAGCGTACCACAAAAAATAAGGATCCACCGTTGCTCAAATGAAACTGCAAGGCTTGCACCGGGTTTTTAGCAAGGAAATGGAAATCATGCTGACATACAATTGTTCCGCCCCCGTGTTCGCCTTCACACATTTCTTACAGGTCAATTTTAAAGAATTAAGTCTTGTTCAGCTAAACATCTGGTGGCTGTTGCTAGAGGAAACAGACTATCTGCAACATTTGAGCAAAAATAATGAGTTACATAAAAGCCAGACTGCATAAGCAAGAACAAGCGTTTTGCCAGTCTATGAATCTCAAAAATTACATGAAACCCCGTGTTTAATTTTTGAGTTAGAATACAATGAAGTGAACCTGTATGCACTACAAAAGCCACGAAGATTCAAGTTTTCTCTAAGTTTATGAGAATATAATCATGCTGTGTTGTAATTAACCTTCTAGGTAGCAACTGTCTTAAAGATTTTCTGTAAACAGCAGAGACAGATGAATTACAGCTTAAAAACAGACCAGTTCAGCTTTAGGCATTTACAGACTTAGGTCAAGTCAGTACAAGTTGAAGAGCTACAGAAGATGGTTTTGGTCATTAACTATTTGAGTTAGGGGCTCCCCCATGCCTAGTGGAAGAATATTTTTTCTTAATGATACAGAGCACCTTTTTGGTCACTGTCCCCTTTTCCTTGGGGTTTATCAGTGTTTGGAGACCAACACCCAACAGCTGAAGCTACGCTGCACTAAACAGGAGGCATGGTTTTGTGGAAAAAATTGAGAAGGAGCTCTAATGGCATCACCATTTGAGACCCTAAGACCAACTAGAAGCTGTGTAAGATTACAAATTTTTGATACGGGCTTTACAGATCATGAAGTGCCACAATAGGAGACGCAGCATTCCCGAGAACATCTTAAGCAGCATAACTCTAATATACTGGAATTGTACTTCACATTATGTACCTTTCTACAAATAGATATTGCTGTTCTTTGAGGAGAGCTTCAGCACTTAAATAATCCAGCAGCCTGATGGATGACTAATACAACTAGAAAGCTTTGCATACAGAAGGATATTTTAGCTACCACACATCATTGGGACCGCTCTCAATACGCAGCCAAAGAACAGCAGAGGGACCTCAGCTTTCACGGCTGTCTCCCTCTTTTTGACACAGGCTCCAAGACTTTGATTCCAGCTAGCTTCCTCCCGCACTGCCTCGAGAAGCCCACTCTGCAACTCTCAACCCCCATCGCTTAGACGGCACAGTGTTCTCCCGAGCAAGCCACCATTGGTCCAGGTCTATCCCATACCACTACATGCTGTATCTACTGCTATGCAGAAAGCCACTCCAACACACCACTTAGTGAGCACAGCAGAGACGTGCCACGTGAGCAACTGCTTAAGCTGGGAATTTAATCATTTAACCAGCAGCCACTGCTGCTCTCGTTCATTTATGCCATCCAGGAAAAAGAATTTGCTCCTAAAGCCAGATTCCTCAAGCTGGACGTGGTTCACCAAGCGTACTGGAGGACAACACGGCAGAGTCGAGAGCTAACTCCTCACTCGCATGGACAAAGCCTGTTTCCACAGCACAGATGCAGGAGGGGAAGCACCTGGCACTGGTTTCACTGGGGTTGGGAAAAAGTCAGGCCAGCGCACCTCTGCTTGGGGATCCTGAGGCAGGGAACATGCAGATGAAGACACAAATGCTCCTTGAACGAGTAATGACATGAGTCGGGGTGGTAGCTTATAGAAAAGTACAGGCAAGTTGAAGTCATGAAATGGGAAAACCAGAGCTTCTTTAAATATTGAATTTAAATATACACAAAGATAAAAAGCACACAGGAACGGGATACAAGTGCAGGCAGCTTGGGAGCAAGATCCATGGCTGAGACAGCAGCACTTTTCAGTGTCTTGGAATTGACAAAGAATTTCAGTAATGCATTATCAACTTCTACTGTATTAAAAAAAGACAAGATGGGTCTCCTCATTTAGCACTCATGCTGCCTAGCAGTCTGTGCTAAGAATCCACATCCTCAGGTGTAAGTGGCTGAACAAATTAGACATCATGAGCTGGGTAGAAGCTTCGCCCAAGTGAAAAAGCACGCTATGACCCCAAACCCCATAGAAATAGGTTGATCTGATTAAGAAAAGTTCCCAAGATCCCAGACATCTTACAGGCAGGATGAAGAAAAACAAGCCAGTGCCTTCAGTCACAAAAGAAACCCTCCACAACATCACATCAACAAAGCTTTAGACTTCAGGGGCTTACCTTTAAGACAAAACAATATAAAATGAAGCATAGTCAGATACCTACAGTCTCCATTGGACTCACATGAAAATATTAAAAGCACTGTACTGCACCAGTCTGAATTGCTTAAACTAAAGACTTTTCAAACAATTAATGGCACTCCTACTACTGGCAGCAAAAAAAGACAAATCCGTTTTAGGGGATGAAACTGCAAAATAATTTGAGATACCGTACCAAGAAAAATTGAAAACAGATTTCTCCTCCAGGTTGGAAGCTACTGAAAGCATGAAACCGTTGTCCATCCATCTGCACCCCCCCCCCCAGCTAAAATTAGCAAAAGGCAAGACCACATTAAGCTTTCTACATACAAAATGAAAAATAGAAATTACAATTTAGAAAGAATTTGTTTTGTCATGTCATTTTGTCCAAAAGTAGAAACAATATTCCCAAAGAATGATACACAATTATGGCCCTAAACAAAATGCCCCAACTACTTAATCAGTACAACTTAGTCTGCGCTGGCTTTTGTTTGAACAGAAATACAGTTTGTCACTATATGTTTTTTCAGAAGTCCAGAAAGGGAAATCTAGTGCCAGTTTCACTCTTGCAGTACTTATTATGTACACTCAAAAAAACCCTCCTGCCAAGCAGAGACTTGCACTGCTCTCAGGGTCATCACTTGTATAAAATCAAAACACTTGCTTTTTTGTTTACTTTCATCACTATTGCCTGCTTCATGAAATCTAGGTATCTATCCACACTGGAGTCAGTCAAACACCCTCACCTACAAATGTTATTCCCTTTGATTTCTCAGTTCTGGAGAGGAAAATTTTCCCAACACCTTCAGTTTTGAGTTTTCTGTTCCTTTCATAGGTCAGTTGTAATAGAATAGGCAACCTAACCCACATTTTACTTGTCACACTGGAACAAACGCTTACACACAGAGCACATCAACTCTCCTCCCGGTAACAAAGTTAAAGCACTTTTAGAGAAGCTTCAGTTCACCACAAGAGACTTTGGACTCTCCCTGACTTTAATCCTACCCAATTTCCTTGCCAGAGATATTCATCACTGACAAGCAGCATCGCGGCTACCTACTTCTCAGCTCAACACATATGTTTCTAAAAATAAAGCCAGGGAGACTAGATCAGTGATGGAAGTTCCCAGAGAAGTTACTTCAGGTGAAAAATGCTGACAAAATTAAGAGGGAAAAAAATATTAAAATGGAAATAAGGAATAAGAATTTAACAACTTGCATTCGGGTCTCTAAGCATCTTTCCACAGCTTTGACAGATATTTCACGTACCCTGGTTATACGTTACTGGATTTTATAGTGTCTTCCCTTATATATGGCTGTTTTGGGTTTTTTTTAGGCAGGAATATTTGGGTTGCATGCTAAGATGCTCCAGAATATCAAAGGCACATGATACTTACCACACGTTTTGTAACTCACTTTTTATGTTTATTATCTGAAATTACAGGGTGGCAAGTGCTGGGGCACAGGAGCAGCAGAGCAGCCAGCCAGTCATATCTGTAGTGAATCTGGGAAAGAAGAAAGGACATTTTCAGAAAGTCTTAATGCAACAGTTCATACAAGTAACTTCTAACCTTAATTCCGCTAAAAAAAAAAAAGTATTGTTTGCAGTTTTCAGTTTCATATACCAGCTTCCAAGTATACTGTGGATGAAACAGAGCCAAACACAACTTTTTATAGGAAAATCTAGTATTTCTCCTTACCCCATGTCAGTGCAATCTAATAGCTTTCCATGCAATAACACGAATTTTAGTTCAGAAAATGACAGCATTTTGTTAAAATATAGATATTTCTGGCTTTTCAATAATTTTGGTTTTTGTTTTTGGTAAACTGTGTTTCCCTACCTTGGGAAACAGGTTCCCAAACCTGAGCTCCCATGACACAGCATCCCTGGGCTGGCTCCATCTCCTGCGATGCTCCAAGCACTTTGGTCAGAAGGAAGCAAAAGGGGTTTTTTTGTTTGTGCCTTTTTCCCCTTAAATAACACCCTCCAGAGCACATAGCCCATAAGGCAGAACAGGGCCCAAACACCGATTTCCGAGGGGGAGTGCGCTGTAACAGGGATGTGAAGGTCAAACCAAAATGAAACTATTTCTGGAAAACTCTGCCCAGGGTGACCAGAGACACACTGTTCTGTTCTGCATTCAAAACTTGGGCATTTAACTTCCTTCAGAAGAAAACACATGGATTGTTCTAACAAAAATAAAAATTTTAAAAAGCAACTTTAAGTTCTGAGAAGCTCTGACCATCATCTAGAAGACAGGTTCTTCTGACACGCCAAAATACCACGTTAGACTCGCTTACACGCGATGCTCTGACACGGGCTATAAGCAACCAGGTTCCCCAGTGCCTAATGGGCATTCAAAGTCTGTACCCTAAGCTAGCACTTTTATCCTTATTTTCCTAACTATTACAGCAAGGGTAGAAGTTTAAGGGTCCATACTAACCCCACAAACTGCTTGTTCTGTAAGCACATGGGAGAAAAAACAGTCACTGTTTACCCTGACCACAGCACAAGGAAACCCTGCACCAGAGAGCATTTTTGCTTTCTCCAACATCAAGTGCAAGATAGACCGAAGTTGCCATCACCACGGTGCCAAGAGACGCCGCTTTGACCGAAGCGCACAGGAATTTGGTCCACCTCTGCTCTGAACTTTCATAAGCTTGTCGTCAGTCCAGTTCAAGTCACATACGTGCTCTTCCAATGTTGGTCATGATTTCTGTTCTCAAGAAGCTAGGAGGATTGCTCAATGGCATTGTACAAGACTTCAAAAGTCTCCATGAGCTCACAACAGCTGTCATTAATTAATCCTCATCTACAATTATGTAGCACCAACCACCGGGGTGAGGAACACACACCACTGCTCCACGGCTTCAGTGTATAAGCGGTGAGTGACACCCATTCCTCTGAAATGAAAAGGCATTAGGTAGTTTAATGTATCCCCCAATATTAAGTTTATTGCAAAGTATTTAAGGCAAGCTTTTGTTCTACTTGACGTTAAAGTTATTCCAAGGTCAAGTTGTTTGACCAGGTCAAAGGCTGCAGCAAGGAAGAACCAGCCAAACTTGTACCAAACTAAGCCCTACAAGAAAGGGGAAATGCAAGCGCCTATATTCACAGGGAAAGATTACTTGACATTGCAATCCTAACACCATTCTTTGGCAAAGAATAGGAGTATCCCATTAATATGACACTCCACATATTTAAATGCTGAACATCCTTTAAAACCCAGTGAAGTTTGCTCTTTTGCCACCTTGAACACGTGCCGGTTAAACTTAGAGGGAAAAACAAAAGTTGTGCATAAAAATTTCAAATAGGGTTCATTGGCCAGAAACTGCCTCAGTTTCTTTACATAAATACCAACCTCTACTAAGAAGCGGCATCTCCAAACAAGGAAGCTAAATGGAAGACTCCGTTTATAACCAGCTCCATGGTACAATGATTTACTTTCATTCCTAAAACAAATAAATCCTCTCATGCTATCCTAAGGCTCAGGTTCGAACCAGGGGTTAGATACTATTTACGTTCTGCTCGAAGAACAAGACGACAGGCGCTTTATTGAGGAGTCAAAGTGCAACGTGAGAAAATCCCCGTGCCGGTCAGCCTCTGCCACTTCCTACTGGCAATGCCAGGTGACAAAAACCCATCCCCACCTCATACAAAACATTTACTAACAGATCTTTTGACCTGCAGCACAGCAAACACGACTCCTCCCATGTGCACATGGATGGGACTCCAACATCTTGAGAGCACCTGAGGTTCAAAAGGCAGAGCTCATTTTCCATCCTTTCCCCGGCTGTACACCGATGGTGCTGGGCTCACCCAGCAATCCTGCCCGGTAGCAAGATGGCTCAAGCAAAGCACAGAGGAGCCCAGAGTAACGAAAGGATTCAGCTCACGACTGCGGCACACGTTAAACCCGGCCGAGAAGCCAGGAACCTCGTTTAGCTGCAAGCATGGCATGATACAGAAAGCCACCTCTCGCAGCAAGAAAAAGCCACGGTTAACAAGCGAAAATATGTGGACACCCGGTTGGAGCACTAGTTTATCATGGTAACAAGCTCCAGTCTTTCCTTTCCCAGAAAGCCCTGCTGCCCAAAGCCTAACACTATGCAGAACCCAGGGGACCACATCCCTTCTTGAAGGGAAGACTAGGACGGCTGAAAGGGCTGCTACGGAAAGACGACTGACAATGAAAGAGGCAGTCCAAAACCATGAACAGCAAGAGGGACCCTTTCTAGCTTTTGACAGGTAATTAAACTTTTTTTTGTGTTTAATTAATACCTCCAGACACCGAACCCACTTCCTGTGACATCCCCTTGATTGGCATTAGCTAGGCCTGGAGACACACATCTCAGCTTGAACTCAATAGCCCTTGGCTTCGTACGACCACGCAGACGTAACGCAGAATCCTGCGATGAGGATGCTCTGCGTCCCGCCAGGCAACTCGCTTCAGGAAGAAGAGTTATTTATTTTACAGAATGCCAAAACCAGAGGGATACAAAGCATTCAGGGGTGTGGAGCTGGGCACAGATGGGTCCCACACACCTGTATTCCGGACACGCTCCTCTGCATCGCTCGACATAACCGCGGCAAAGCCACCTCTCAGCACACTGCCAACAAGCAGAGTTTCAGCCCTCAAAGGCCATGTTATTCAGATAAACACCATCACACTGGCTGGAGAAGCCCCACAGACCCCCAAAACCTCTTCCAGCTGTCAGTGAGAGAGAACAAGGCTATACTAGAAGCTTTAAGCCTCGTTAGATGTTTTTCCCCATTACTTTTCAAAGCAAGGAGCAGATGAGAAGCTTGTTTCAGTTTCAGAGTAAAAACTAACGTCCCTGCAGGCAGCTCGTGAAGAGATGATATTTGCTACCTTAGAGTACACAACCAGGTCTTTCATCTCCTCTGGGGGCCGAGGAAATCTGTGCCAGCCTGAACCAAGAGACACAATTTCCAAGGCATAGCACTTGAAAGTTCGGGGCATACCACAGACACTTTTCGACTCCCATAGGAGGGCATCGCTTCTGCCGCAGCGAGGAAGATGACTCTTCCAACCCATTCCTTATTAGTTCTCTTGGGAAGCTGGTACACAGACAGTTTTTGGATCTTTTGTACTTCAGCTCATTATTATTTTACTACCAGTTAGCAGCACAAAACTCTGGTGGTTGTTTTTTTTTTTTTAAAAAAGCTTGTCATCTTTAGGCTCAAGGCATTTATAGTGTTAGCAAATTAAAGCATGGGAACAATATTAAAATTCCAACCTAATGGACACTGCCCTGCTCCAAAGTCTTCACGCCATCCAGCACGGCAAAAAAGGTAAGATGGTTCCCAATGGCATTAGATGATGGAACAAAACCTCAAGAGCAAACATGATGCTCCAGCACTCATGTCAAGCTTGAACAATGAGAACTTTGCTTAGCAGCGCACAGAATGCGTAATTCTCCAGAAATAAGTGCCTTATTGGAAAAGCGACCCATCAGTCCTGGATCAACGAACGTTCAGGTGAGCAGATTTTCAACCAAAGAGTTCCACACCCATATGGAAAAATAAGGTCTCTGTAGACCATTTCTGGTACACAGGAAAGCCTTTTCAGGAGGCCTCAACACTGCCAGACAGTTTCTGTTCCAAGTCAAATACATAAGCATTCAAAAGCCTTGTCTAGAAAAAGGCTTGTCTTCCCTCTTAGGGGCATCATTTTTCTGAATGATAAAAACCATGCAAACCATCTCAGGGTAAACACCATGTTCTTCAGTTTCGTTTCTCAGCTCAGTATTTTTTTCTCCTCTTGTACAGACCTTTAGCCAGAGCTATTAAAAGAAAACCTGGAGCACTTAAAACAGCAAAAATAAACCCCAAAATATTAAGAGAGTTTCAAAATTTCAAGAGGTACTAACATTTTTAGAGACTCCACAGGTAATACCTTCAGTGGCTGGGGGAAAACTAGCAAGAGCATCTTTATGTGTTAAAGCCTCACCTCAAACAAGCAAAATCCCAAAGAAAAGTCTGCCTAATGGCTAAAACCATGAAATAAATGAGTTTGTAGCATGAAACATCCCTCTCCTATTCTGCCAATGCATAAGGAACAGCTCTTCTGGAGTAATAAAGAAGAGTACGACAATTCAGGAAGTCTAGCAAGTTTAAGCGGCATGTTGCGTGAAAGTAAGAGGAAGGAGCAAATCCCCGTTTTTAAGTTCAATCGGACAAGAGCAGCTAGAAGATATCACCTGCACCTCCATCCATACGCTGCTCTGGTTGCTGAACAGTTACCAAAATTATGAACAGATACAGCTCAGAGAACAGCAGCAAAACACCTAAAGCCGTGTCCTCCGAGAGCCAAAGAGGTGAACCAAAGAATACAGCCCATCTAGCTTAACCTCCAGCTTGAAACAGCAGCCGTAAGCAGATGTCTGGGAAAGGAAAAGAAGAGGGTAAGCATACATAACTTCTCCAAGACACTCTTCCATCTCCAGTGCTTTTATTTCCAGGCCTTCCCAAGTCAGTTTGGGCTTCTGGGTGTTCAGAAACATTCGGTGCAGCCTCTTCATGAGCACGTCCAGTTCCTCTCCGAACTCACCCAAACTTTTCGTAGCCACAATAGCTCTTGGCTAGTTCAACAAGTCTACTATTCGCTGCCTGAAAAACAATGTCCTCCTGCTTCTTCTGAACCCGCCTCCTGTTAGCTCCATCTGATCCTCCCCGAATCTCACAGCAGAAGTACACCATCCTCCCACATCTACTACTGATGATTTTGTTCACCTGACCTAACCCACTGCCGACCCTTTAATGTTAGCTAGATATAAATAACCACTTCTTGTCAGAAAGGAAAG
>NW_009212201.1:96614-111766 GCF_000690835.1 Fulmarus glacialis
TGCATAGAATAAATAAGCAGCATTATGTGCCAACTAGCCATGAATAAATAAGCAGTATTTTTTGCTAATTACCAGTAGATATTAAAACCTATGCCTAGTGGACAGCAGAGCAGCAGCAAAGCAGAAAGGACCCAAACTACAGATTAAGGCTGTCTGCCCTCAAAACATGGAAAGTAGCAGTGTCAAATGGGGAAAAGTCACACCTTGTTGGGTAGATTTTGCTGTCTTTTTGCCAAAACCAAATATATTCAACACCTGGAGAAGAGCTGGACAGAAAGCTGAATGCCTTAACAACTGCACTTGAAGCAAGGCTCCTGCTTGGACTCAGTAATTTGCAAATTCCTCCCTGTATACACCCCAAAGCTGACAACTACATTCATTCTGCTCAACTGGAGAAAGAGAGTCAGCTTTTATTCTGACACTGAACTTGGGCACTGCTCAGAACAGTATTTATCGTCTGACACCTAGGTAAAAAAAACCAGAAAATACTGCTGCTTGCAAAACCCACTTGACGTCTCTCTCCCTCTCTCAATTCCCTTAACTCATGAGTAGCCCACACATTTCAAATGTAGCAAGGGAATGCTGCAAGCAGGTCTAGATCTCAATTTTGCCTTTACAAAAGGGAAGCAGCAAACAAAATTTTTTGAGTTATCTAGCGGCATGCCTAACTGCGATCTCTGCGCTTGTGAAGGTTCGGTATTCCCAGCAAGCTGCTGACACCCACATGTACTTCTAATGCATCACAGGAAGCCTACATTTTGTTAACAGCAAAATATTGCAGACTTCAAAACCGATGCCAATGGTCTTTGTGATGAAAGGGAACAGAACAGTGCCTCAAATAAGACAAGGAGACTACAAAATTTAGAGAAAACATGCGGGCAAGTTCTGATAGAGTCTACTCGCAACAGATGAATATCATGAAATGAAATTCTTTAAATCTTTTAACTCATCTGGAACAGAGTCCTGCTTACTCTAAATTAAATTTCTTTATATAAAGTTTTCACTGCCTATACTTACTTGAGATACTCCCAACATGGAACTAGACGATGTGTTTCCAGCAGCAAGCAATCATTCGATATTACATGGTACAATGACATCTCAGCCTGAGCACACAGAGATGTTACAGCCTCACCGAGGATGCTCGTGAAGATAACTATGTTTTATCCTTTCGATACTAGCCTCCACTCCTGAAACCCTGACCTGTCTGAAACAGCCTCCAAAGCTTGAAACTTAAGCTGGGAAAGCCCACCCAAGGAGTATTTTACTTTTCACTTCCAGATGATTTAACCTTTCCCCCCCCCCCAACAGCTGCAGATACCATGCAAGAAACAGTAGCCTGGAAGAAAGACAGCATGTGGCTCTGGGAAAAACAAGCACACATCTTAACGTGAAACATCTGCTTTTTACTCTTTTTTACCGCAGAGCAAAGAAAGAGCGCTTCCCCTTTGGCTTCCCCTGAAACAAGAGCAGAGGGTACCCAACGAAACAGCACCAAGTAACGGTCTGGGTGCCATGAGTTCAGAGAGGACTGAAATCCACCTTGATTAAACATTGAGTTACGATAAATATTTAAAAGTGGGATTTTGAACTCTATCTTATCAAAAGAGGTTTTAAGGAACACTCTGATCGCAATCTGTCTTAAGTGCCTCTACATAGCACTCACTCACCTTACATCTTCCTCCAAAATGCACAGTACCTGGATCACAGGCTCCATATTACTATTATCACAGTGCACTTTGCTCATATTTTGGATATTTTTTCTTCTTTTCCAAGGATCCCTTTATGGGTTACGTGAGTCACACAGTTGATATTCTTCTAGCATCTGCACAAGGAACATTTCCACTCCCAGGCCCTCTGGGAGGAGAGGTAAACCCCTCCTAAGTCAAGTCTAAAATAAGTCATCCCAAATGGCATTTGTCTTATTAGAGACAGTCAAGTTCACACTCTCAGGTTTCAATCCCAGCCTGGACCATGCAATAAGACTTAAAAAAAAAAAAACCCCAACATCTAGTCCAAGGAGTTTTCTTGCAAGATCCCTGAAGATTAGTTTCTTCAGTTCTTCATACGCTTTTGAAGAAAAGGGTAACCAAGCTCTGTTATAGAGCACTCACCTCTCCCAGCCTTCACAGCAAAGATGATTTGCTCGACATTCCCCCACTTACTACATTGTTTTACTAAATCATTAACAGACTTAATTTAATGCTCTTTAGAATAGCCTGCTCAGCTGATACTCCTCCTCAAGCCTAAGCACAAGCCAGTAACCCAAATGCAGGTATTTGAGATCCTTTTTTCCTCCCTGACAGATTCAGAAAGCTTGCCACGTACTCAGATAACACCACTGGCCCTCTAAAGAGAAGAGGTGACACTTTCCAAGAAAAGCCCACTTGTCTCCATTCATCAAGCTGTTCCTCAAGAGTTTTTGTAGACTTTACCTTCTTTGCAGCTTCTGGTTGTCCCTCATGGTTCTCCTCCTCCATGTGTGAATGCTATTTAGGAGAGACCAACAATCCACACGTGCCCCAAAAGTTGGGAAGATGCTTGCAGTCTGGAACTTACACCAGGATGAAAAAGATACTTGAAGAAAAACTCAAGTGTGTTCTCCATAAGATAGAGCACGAGGAATTCCACCTGTGCTTATCAGGCCCATTCGTGAACAAGTCTAACTCATTATAGCAACAGGAGAAAACCAACCCCACAATACCTGAAGAGCTGTGTGCCACGTTAGAGAGTTAGGGCAGCTCAGGAACAGGTTTGACGAGCACCAGCAGCAGCACATGGGAAAGGCAGGACCAAAACCTCCCCTTTTGGGCACAGCAGTTACCACCACAGCCTTGCAAGCTTTTAACACTCCACAACAGGACGTTTCGATACCAAGCAAGGTACTGAAACACCAAGTTTCGTGTTTAGGTACAAAACTACATCAACAGCTCCTCAAATGTGCTAAAAAGACTACTGGTTTAATAGTCCAATTTCTGATTAAAACTAGATTTTTAGCAGGCATGGGTCAGCAAGCTAAGAAACTAAATAAGCAATCCACAGTTGGTCAGCCATGACATGAACACGAGCAAAACAGCACCAGGGAAGCATTGCGATCATCACTATATATACTTCATGTAATTAGTATGACACAGAACAGGACATTAACACGTGCATGCTTCACTCGTCCTTGTCCCTGCCCTGTTCTGGGCTATCAGCCGATCACCGCCTGCAAGGAACGCCCAGCTGCCTGCTGGTCACAATCCCACACTAGGAAAGATGAAGAGAAGCATTATGAACACCTCCTCCCACTTTCTGCATAAAAAGGTGGAATTTCAAGAATTTTTTCCCTTCTAAAGGGACCGAGAACTTCATGTTCAATCATTTTCTTCACCCCTTATTTCTAATTTTTTTTTGGCTGGTTTCAGTTTTTACTTATCCCACCTTGAAACGCTTTTAGACATAAGCCGCAGTATGCTGTACAGCAAATCTCCTTTGAATATACAGCACGGGACACCTGTAGGTATGTACAGTATGCTGAGAAACACCGAGATTTTCCTTCCAGCAAGTATCTGTAAGCCATCTTCCAGAGCTCTTCAGAAATATTGCCTCCCCACCCTGCCCCAATATTCTGGAAAGGCAGGGGGGGTCACAAAGTTGCAATAATTGAAACAAGAAATGCCCTCCTGCTATTCCGTCTCCACCTACAATGATCGCAGACGCTACAGGGAGCGGTAAGCTTCTGCATCCACAACTGCTGGATTACAGATGTTACTATGGACATGCCTGCCCATTCCTACCAGCATTCATTTTATGGACCTGCTGATCACGGGTTTGTCTAACCACTTTTTGAATGCATCTAAACCATCAGCTTCCACAAACTCTTAGATCAAGAAGATCCAGAAGTTTGTTGCCTTTTTAAAGAAATGCTTCCAATCCTAAGGGTCTCAGACATTTTAGACCCCCCAGGATAGGAGCTGCTCCTCTGCCTTCAACTCAGCTGCCCTTCTCCGTACGTTTTCCAGCTCCACTGAAGATGCAATGACCAGAAACACACAGTGCAATAGATGTAGTCACACACTCACCTATTGAAATTCACTCAGCATATTACTCAACGACCCTAGTCCTTAATCAGATTAATATTTCAGCCCTCCAAAAAAATAAAACAATGCATACTACCTGTAGCAAGCAAGAGACCAGTGTGCCAACAACAACCAAGTCAATGCCAGGGAGATAAATCCTGACGGTCCCAACTGGCAATCCATGCCCATGCCAAACAATAAGGGTTTTGCCCACTCACCTGCAAAAGAGTTTCTTTCACAAGGCAAAAAAACCACACCACTCACTGCACTCCTAAACATAAGCAAGCGCCGCAGACACTTGAAAATCCTGTTTGACTTCCCAGCAACAACTTCTCCCATTCAGCTGGCAGCGCGCTACCAACTTCAGAGAAGTTTGGCATTTTTTGAGGATGGCAGAAGAGCTCCAGAAGCCTGATTACACACCGAAGGCATCTTCTTCATTACGCTCGTAGGATGAATTATGTATTTAATTAGAAGCAGCCTTAACAAAAAGCTGCTAAAGTTGAACACAGAGGATAAGTCTCACTTCACACAAGAAGGCAAACCCACGCAATAAAACAGATGCCAGAACCGTCCACCTCTGTGCACCGTCTCGCACACTCTAAAAATTTCTCCCAGAAGCTGGAGTAAAGCGCTATTTTGTACAGATAAACTTCACCTTACCTTGAAGGCAAACATTACCATTCACACAGTTAGGAAATTGCATCTGTATGAAGCCACTTCGATTCAACTTCCGCTTTCAATCCCTAATCTTCAGTGTGGCTGTCAATTAGAAATGTTCATTACCAAGTAATCTGCTCTACGTACCAAGTGGCATCTGTCTTCTTTGAAGCCTTAATACCCACCGGTGAGGATCGCTTTGTACCAGTAGATCCTTTGTAGACCCTTTGAACTGCATCCAGGTACGGAGTTAATCGCTGCCAACAGCGGCACTGGAAGTGTCAGCCGATGATCCAACACAAAAAGCTTTTCGGCGCCACTGAGCCCCAAAGCTCCATCCACCACAGGAAATCAGCCTTTACATTTTGCTATAGATACAAGTAGAAAAAGTCCTTGTAACACAAGGTCATACCTAGCTTGCTAGAAGACTAAATTTAGCCACCTGTGCCTCAGGCAAGTCTATTAGTTAGGGGAAGCTCGGATACTGGTGTTGAGCACTGGTCCAAGGGTAAATCCCTTGAAGACTTGACTCCATTTAATTGCAAATGATCTCAAAGCTATTAACGGGGAGCCCTATCTCAATTCGTCAGAGAGGAGACATATTTGAATACCACACAAAACTAGTATCAGGACACTGCGATACTGTTTTAAGGTTGGTTTGCTCGAGTGGTGTAAACTATTACTACGTTCAATGTTCGAGTCGGTAAGAGAGGAGCTCAAGAAGATTTAACAGATGGGGTTTCAGCACAAGTGTATTTTAGAACACATCCTTAGCAAGCATATTTTCTACTCTAACACGCCTCGCACTACGGTTATAACATGCTATAGAAGAGCGGATCAACGAGAACACAGGGATTATTCCAAGCTTTTGTAAACGTTAGCAGAGACTGATTGAACAGTTTGTGAAGACAGGCCCCGGTTTACCAAAAGGTGTCACAGCAAACAGCTTTGTCAAACATTTAATAATTTTCCAAGCCAAAAGATGGTGATGACTCAGATTCTTCAGCTGTGTTGGGTCTTAGGATCAGTATCAGCCACAAGCCCACAGAAGGACCACAGCACTCAACGGAGGTTCAACATCCAGGATTGCTGCAATCATTCAACAGAATCTACCCGTAGGGAAAAAAAAAAGTTAAAGAATTTGGTTTCAAGACACTGCTGGGGAATATCTACACTATCTGCCTCAGCCCTGCAGGCCTTTAGAGACCCCAAAGAACCTATTTTGATGCAAGAAACCCAAATAGGAGTATTACCGCAACCACACAAACAAAACCAGGATTACTGAGATGACTGTACCAAGTCTAAAAGAGCACAAGGTTTCTTACAGTAGATGTTGAGTATATTCGGTCCAACTAGATACCTGTAAGTCACACTCCATCCCCTCGAGTCTCTGCAAACAGATGGTAACACAGAAGACTGCCTGAACATCCAACCTTCACCCCACACATAGCTGCTTTTACATCCGAACCTGTCCCTGCAGCATCCCCAGCCGGGGGGATGCCGAGACCCTCAAGTCCCCCAGCCTGTATGCTGCAAGACAACACCCTGAGCTATCACCACAGCAGCCAACAAGTTACCCCCAAAACCCCATCTTTGACCACGCTGCCTCCCTAACGTTGAAGCGTTCAGTTTTCTGTAGAGACCAGAAAGAACAGAACAAGTGGTTCCAAAACACCACGCTCCCAACCATAGATCTTGACAAGTGAAGGCACTCTGGCACGCGCAATAACTACTAACATTTAGAAATGATAAAAAACACCGAGTACCAGTGCTGTATCCAGTAAATCTAGACAAAAACAAAGGACTGCGTATTGGTTTGGAGCCTAATACCAGTTTTGGATCTTAACCACTGAATAACATAAATTTCAGCAGAGATATTCTTCCCGCAGAAGCGGAGCACAGCCTAACTATGATTTACCACCACTGGTGTTGCATCTATCACCAGCAAAACTGAAGCCTTAGCGCTGCCAACACCGCACAGAGCTTTTTCAGAATTAGAAACCTGTCAAAACCTTTCCAAACAGAGGACAGCTGGGAAGCAATATCAGATGCTGAAGTGGCTGCAGGCCTGATCTCAGCTGCAGGATGATCATCCAGAGAATCTGAGGACCTCCAAACCATTTAACCTGGCACTGATGCTAAGCTAGCTGAGATAGTCCATGGCTAGCAAAATGGGACTGCAACCACAGAGCAAATATTTTTCAGGGTGGGGAAGAACCTCACTACCTGGTGGATGCACACATAGCATGTATTTTGGAAACATTTACTTCCATCTAAGAAGTTACTTAACACATGTGTTGCCACAATCCCTCCCTCCCAGTGCAAACCAGTGTGTTTACCTGCTACTGCAGCCCTGCCAAAAAGCGACAGCAAGAATGAGTCTTCATGAGCCTCCTAAACGTGAGACCTTTGAAGTCTAACTTGGAATTGAAAAGAGACAACTACAAAGTATGTGGTCTCTGCTTCATCAAAATAACATGTCATACGTTCTTAAATTTCATTTGTTCATTGAAACGTCTTCTTTAAAATCTAGGAAATAAAAACAAGCTGTAGAAACTAGTCTTGCATGTTATAAAGGAAGACAGTTACAAGGTACCTAAGGACAGCCAGATTAGCCAAAAACAAGGTTGCTACAGGACTTACAAGTTAGCAACTTGTACCAAACTTGATAAAAGCTGAATTGTTTCATTACACGTGCCAGAACTGGCTCTGTCAATGGAACAATATTATAAACCGTATTTTAGAGGACTTCCTCTTCTTTGTTTTTAATAGATCTAAATAAGCAGAAGTCAGATCTACAAGGAATTTTGAGTCACGAGGAATGAAAGCTTGAAGACCCAGTCAGTCTGAGATGCTTGAGATCGCTACACTTCAGAAACCCACCTAAAGAATTTTATCCAAGAGTAGGTAACTCAATTCATATGCCCCTCCTTGCTATGAGGAAGACTAGACAGATGCAAACAGATTTCCTTCAAGTCAGTTTTTCCTGTAGTGTGTTCTCCATTAATGTGAAGGAAGGAAAACCACCACACCTGAATCTACCTTCCGATTTATTACTCAAGAGTGAACATGCAGCAGCTAGCAAAGGAACACTGAGTTTGGTTTGTTATTTCTACAAACAAGATGTTACCCCAATTACAGGTGCAACAAAGATAACTATTTAAGAAAAAACACATGCAGATTTCAACCTCCTAAGCACACAAGATTTTCTGCTACATTAGATGAATTAAATTATGAACTGAGCTCCATAGCAAATCACAAAGATGGAAGTGATCATGTTTTGCAACATAAAACAAATAGCTTCAAGAAACACATATTGGTTGGCTTCACAGAATTCAAGTAGGTTTCTCCTACAACTTAGTTAACCTAGCTTCAGCACTAAACTACAGCAATTCCTTGTGGGCCGGAAAAAAGCAGTAGCTTTATAGAAAGCAGCTATTCCAGAGTTTTCTTAGCATCATCACGAACTGCATGAACTCACCAAGCTTTATCAATAGGCATTAAAACATATATACAGGACAGCAACTACTCAGTGTATTTAATAAATGATGTGGCCTCCTCTAATGTACCATGCACAACAGAGCCAGCTCATCTTAGAAGACTACAGAAACGCGACAGCTTCAGAAAAAATGACAGCAGATTCAGGACTGAAAAAGAAACTTTCACTTTTTTGTAAACAGCTGCAATCTTCCCAGCCTAAAGGAATGTCATAATATAATCGTAAGAAGAAAAGGGAAAAAAAAAAAAAAAAAAAAAAGAGGAGCAGGATAGCAGAGCAGACAGGAAAACAGTTTTCCCATCTCACCACTGAGTATCCCAAATTCCCACATTAAATGCTAGCAGTAGCAAATCCAAGCTACTCAATTGTCTTCCACAAAGCAGAAACTGTCAGGCTAATCTTCAGGATAGAATTGCTGTCAACTCTTCAGGCTATTAAGTTATTATCTGGAACAGCTTTGCTCACAGACAAGCAAACCAAAACAGAAGATTCAGACAGGTAAGAGACACCTATCCATTTCGGAAAATGAGCTGCTCTAAATAGATCTTACGGGAAGGAATAACATATGAAAAGCCAGGAGAAAATGGTGGTAATCTCACACTGATCACGTTTCATTGTTGCTTTTGCTAACTTTAGAAATAAGTGGTCTTTTAAAAGGTACGCAGTGTCTAATGAACCAGAAACCAAACAGGTATTTTAGCAAAGAGTTAAAATACCTCCTCCCTCTATTAAAAAAAAAAAAAGATCTAGAAGATCTAGGGGGATTTAATAAGGGGCCTAGTGATGAAGCAGGCACAATCAGTCTGAGATTTTACATCTCCATAGAGTCACAGAACAGTTTGGGTTGGAAGGGGCCTGTAAATATCACCTAGTCCAACCCCCTGCCGTGGGCAGGGACATCTTTCACTAGATCAGGTTGCTCAGAGCCCCGTCCAACCTGACTTAGAACACTTCCAGTGATGGGGCATCCACATCCAAGACCTGTTCCAGTGTCTCGCCACTCTCATCATAAAAAGTTTCTATGTCCAATCTAAACCTGCCCTCTTTCAGTTTAAAGCCATTGCCCCTTGCACTGTCACTACAGGCCCTGGTAAAAAGTCTCTCTCCATCTTTCTTATAAGCCCCCTTTACATATTGAAAGGTCGCAAGAACGTCCCCGCCGAGCCTTCTCGTCTCCAGGCTGCACAACCCCAACTCTCTCAGCCTTCCTCCATAGCAGAGGTGTTCTAGCCCTCTCACCGTTTCCATGGCCTCCTCTGGACCCGCTCTAGCAGGTCCACGTCTTTCTTGCACTGGGGACCTGAGAGCTGGATGCAGCTGGATTCAGATGTGGTCTCACAAGAGCAAAGAAGAGGGGGAGAGTCACCGCCTTTGAGGCGATTCCTTTACATTCTGCATTTGTGCTTTCCACCCTGGCATTTCTGCCTTAAGTTGTCTCAGCTCTCTGCAGGTCAAGGTGACCACTGCCATAAATTCATCAAAACCAGGAACTTTGCAGGACTCCAAAGGGTGTATCTTCAGTGAGGACCACACTACTTCCCAACGTTATCATCGGGAAGGAGCTGCTGCTGCCTGTGGTCCACAAAGGTACGGCTAGCATATGATGGAGGGAAGTTTCTGGGGGCAAAATTCAGGCTGAGAATAGGAAGGCGATGACCAAGAGTTGTGTGACAGTATCTCGAAGAATTGCTCCCACATTCAGGCTTGGATTCATTAGGAATTGAGACGTTTTTTGGACAACTGGAAGCCTGTAAGAATGAGGGCTGAGTTAAGCAAAATAGCACCTGGACACCAGCACTTGCAATCACGATTGAAGGCTCCCCTGACACTTCAGAAGAAGAGCAGAGAAAGCCAGCAGATACAGAGGAGCATGTATCTGCGGATGATGCAGCTTTTTGGGGAAAGAAGCTGGTTCATAAGAGCTTCATCTCCTCAAAAAACCCTACAGATGGAACACGAGTTAGCCATGTAAAAATCAGAAGCTAGAAAAATCAATACAGTACAAGTAAAATACGATGGAAAGGCAAAACCAAGGCACAAGTGCGTTTCTACATAAATGCTAGAAGTCTAGAAGATGGAGGAAGTCAAAAGCCTGTTTTTAAAGTGATAATATGGATGTAGCGGGTTCATTCAAAACACAGTGGTGGGCAGGCAAGTCAAAGGGATGTTCCATGTATACGAGGACTAAGCAAGATTTTACAGGATCTAAGCTTTCTTTAGCATACACCACCATTCGAGCAATCTAAGTTTACTGTGTCAGCAAGAAATACCCTGTAAATCAGAATTCCAGTCTTAAACCAGAAAAATACAGTCTCAGCCACCCAAGCAGCGATAGCAGCTGCCGCGATATTACCAGGGGGTTGTACAAGCAGGAAACGTGGCATTAAGTAGAGACTTCAAATGTCTCTGTGTAAACTGCGCAAGTGTCAGGTCAATATATAAAGCCAGGACTAAGTTCTTAAACAGCATAAAGCAACTCCTCCCCGGCAGCGGATGACAGAAGCGGCAATTCCTGCCTTCACCTTGAACGGCGGCTGGAGTATTGCTGTGAGCTCCTACTGTGCGATCTGACCGTGCCATAGGAGTAATAGAAGCCAATCCAGCCAGTACAGCGAGGCTAAAAGTCCAACAAGGAAACTAAATACAAATTAGAAAGGTTTTATTATTTAAAAAAAAGGAAAAAGGTCCTATGATTTATTACTGGGTTAAATAATCATCAGACAATGTCTCCCAAAAGTTAAAACTGTTTTACACCCAATGTGCTGAGCTGGGCCGTCTCCACTCTCCCCGCTTGACCCCAGTAAAGCAAGCCAAGCAAATAAGGCTTCAGGTGGCAAAGGACCACTCAGAAGACAAGGCAACAGCAACAACCTCACTTTACATACAGTCACCCAGCAGGAGGATGGGGAAGTTCCCCGCGTAGGTTCTTAGTTAAAGCTGCACCACAGTACCTGAAAGAGACTTGCACCAGCTTTCACAGAGAGATTCAGAAGCATCTGAGCAACCACAAACCAGGCAGCCACGCCGAGCAAATCACAGTTGTCCTAAAGAATGGACTAAATGGACGCAGGACTAATTATATTTTATAAAATGAAGTCATGTCTCAGGAGTCAGTTGGAGGTGGTTGTCTGTCTTTTTTTCTTTTGCAGGAGGCAGAGCACATGAAAAAGGAAAAGGCAGCTGATACATTTCATTGAAAAAACCAAGCATACTACATGACAAGATCCTTCAAAGCTCTTTGGAGAACAAAACTCTATAGCATAAAAAGAAAAATCCTTCACATACGTAAAGAACTGGTTAAAAAAAGATAAGGAAGGGCAAAGAAAGGCATCACTAGTCAGTTTTGTAGCAGAGGGGACTCGCTAAAGGATTCTGCTCTGCCCAACTACATTGAGCTGTGCAAGAGAAGGCAGTACTAAGATGACAACATTGGCTACTCTGAATAATTCAGCATGATCAGTAAATAAGAGCAATGATTCCAAGGAATTGCAGTAAAATCTCGTGATACGAGTGGGTGATAAAATTTGAAGTGCAGCACGTTAGGAACAACCACCCTAAATTCAACTTAAAAAATGTGACAGACTGAACTCAAGCCAACACTGGGGAACAGGACACCAGGGCTATAGCAGAGCATTCCACAAAAACCGTAGCTCCATGGTTTTTTCATCACTAATGAACAAGCAGAAAGTCTGTAATTACACAGACAATAATATAGAAAAAAATACAAATCCACAGCACACGGTGTTTTCTAAAGAGGCACCTGCACCATAAATATCACCTGCTGATCTGAACAGCACCTCTGCCAACCTCCCCCACTCGCTTGTGCCGCCCCTCCTGGCATCCCTATCTCAAGGAGGCTGGAGCAGAGCTGGCAACGACATGAAGAGCAAGAAGAGATGTGGAAAGGAAAGTCTAAACAGATGAGGACAATTCAGCCCAGCCAAGAGACCGCCAGGAACGGAAAAAGTAGTTTCCTAAAATCATGAATGTCATGGAGAAAGTGAAAAGTAATTTTTTCTAAATTTGTTTCTTGCTAGTTTTTTTGGACACCCCCAGTTCTTGTTTTCAGTCTCTTCCTCATGTGTAGGCCACATAAGAAGTAGCCTACACGCTTATTGTCCAGCTTTGCATCTCTCTGTGCAAGGTAGCAAATATCAAGACTGTTCAAAGCGAGAGGACAAATCCGTGGAAGATACATGTGAAGGTTACTAAATTCAAACACCTGGCTCAGGGAGGTCCTAAACTGCTGGAGAGAGAAAAATAAAGCAATATTTCCCCAGATTAGATCTGCTGTATTTGTGCACTCCCCTCCCCAGGCATCTGCTACTGGTTACTAGTGAGCAGGATACTAGGCCAGATGGATTCCTGGTCTCATCTGGTAGCACTTTTTAAGGCATTATACAGGGTTTCATCTGTTAACCTGAAACTACGCAGCAGCTGATTGCTTCAGAAGAGCTGGAAATGAGTTTAAAAACCATGAAAAAGGGGGCAATCTCAGCGTAAGGAAGGCAGCAAGTGGCTGCGGACTAGGCTGCGATCTTAGGATCTCACCCAGCTCGTAACTCCCCTTGCAATGGAGCTCTGCGAACCCGCCAGGTTGATCACTCCCACCAGAATATTTTCCATCAGCAACTTTGACATAGGAAGTCAAATTGCTGTCAATACAGAGAACTGGAACAGCATAAAAACTCCTACGGAGGAGTAAGACGGACTGGAATGAGGCAAGGTCACACACTTCAGACTTCGCAAGAAATGGTACTATGAACTGGTAAGCTCTTTAATCCAAGGAAAAAAGAGAGAGACACAGGGTATTAGCTTGTCGCTGTGACCCATGAGCCACCAACCTGATTCAGACATGAAGGACACCGGCACAAAGAAATTACCTGCGGCACCGCACAACATCCCAGAGAGACCTCCCCTGCCGTTCTGTGCCCTGCTCCGGTCAGGGGCATTCAGGGATTAGCTTTAAGCAAACACGTGCACAGAGGAGATCGACAGAGAACACGGAAAAGAGCAACTGCAAGGTCGGTGTGCATGGTTTGAAAAGAAGAAGCCAAGAGTTGAGTGCTTTCTGAAAGCACCAAAGGAGAGGAAAGCTGTTTTTATAAGAGGCAACACTGGCACAAACACAGATAGGTACGTACCAGCCACAAATAAATTTATTGTGAGAATCTGGTGCAAGTTTCTAACCATCGTGGCCAGAGGATAACAGAAGAGCTTTCCACACGCAGCAAGAAGCCCAGATTGGCCTAAACCCAGCATGAACTTTAGGTCAGCAGTCAAAAATGTGCTGCTATAGACTTGCAGAGTAAAACGAAGAGCTGTGCCTCGTCTTCCTCGCAGCCCAACAGCTCTTAAAAAATAAAAAAGGCACCAGCTGGACACTTTGCTGAGTCCAGAAAAAGCAGTTTCAGGGCAAGCACTGTTTGAAAAAATACTTGTATCTAAACAAAGTTTAGGTACCTATACAAGGCATAAGGCGTAAACCCCTGATTTTATCAAGCGCATAGTCTAAAATTTCATTGGAGTCAGCAATATTTTTGCCAAAAGGTTGCAGTATCAGCTGTACCGGGGTACCACTACACTGGCAGCCAGAACTTCAACACAGAGAACAGAGATTTGCCTGGCCAGTTCTCGCCATGATCCTTCATGCTTTCCAAGTACATCAGGTTTTTTTAATAAGAATTTTTTTTTTTTCTACACACCACGATATTTAAATTCCTTTCTTATCTGGTCGCACCTTGCTGGCAGTCACCTTCCCCGTACAAGAACTCTTGCCGACATTTATCATTGGCAGCATCTCCAGCTCATCCCTGACTCAAAGAGCTCTAGTGTCAGCCTGGCTTCACATCGAGAAGACCAACGTAGTAAAACCCGAATTCTCCTATCAGTAACGTTTCACCGCATAGGCAACACTTCCAAAACTTCAGCAACTGGCAGGCAGCAAGGAATCCTCCACGGCTTTTGCAGCCTGAAGAAAGCAATCTCTCCGAACTCATAACTCAAAGGCGCTCTTTGTATTTTTTGGAATGCGTCTGTGGGAAAGCACTGCTAATATTTGATAAGAGCTTCTCAACGGGAACAAAGCTCACGCTTCTCAGTTCACCCATCGTCCTCTCCCAGCAGGCTGGCAGAGACCGAGCTGCCAACGCAGCATTAAACCGGGGATGTAGAGAAGATGGTTTATTTAGGTAAATCACAGCCAGTAGCTGGGGAGCTAGGAGAAGGAAAAGGCAAGTCCTGAAGAACTTGGGGAGTGGCAGCTAAGCTGGTTACACATATGCATTAGGTCACTGATAAAAAAAAAAAAAAAAAAAAAAAATCAAGTCTGAGGTCACACCCATGACAGTGTGACTTCAACCAGGCCACTGTGAGCCCGATAACAAGAAAGGGGGAAGGTGGAAAACCTCACATGAGGTCAGGACACGGAAGGCAGCAGGTGTTAATGACTGACCACGAGCTTGGACTTGGTACACGACACTTCCTACAGGAGGGACACCGGCACAAAGAAATTACCTGCGGCACCGCACAGCATCCCAGAGAGACCTCCCCTGCTGAGCAAGGCTGAAGAGGACAGTCGCCAGCAGTGAAACAGATTGGGAAGGGAAAATGACAATCCCATGAGCAATTTGGACAAGACAACGAACCCCAACCCTTAAAGTTTCACACCGTACCAAACAGCACATATACATAAGTTTCCCAGATATGGGGGGGATATACAACTTCTTCACGCAAAGAAGTTGTAAACACGCTTACAACTACGTATAGTGCTTTGCTTCCCTGAGACCTGGGAACACAATCAGCTTTAGGAGCAGAGTTCCCAAGCCACCCACAGCCCAGGGGCCCTGCCCCACGCTCCCAGCTACGGACAGAACCACAGCCAACGAGAGAGATGTCTGTCAATACGCACGCCCTGACGTGCGCCCACCCCTCCT
>NW_009212202.1:0-35752 GCF_000690835.1 Fulmarus glacialis
GTAATAATGCTTTACTAATAGTAACCCTTAGCTTTCCATTACACAGCCCAGTGAAGTAACCCAACAGATGATCTGCTCAGAAAAATAAACCCAGTCCTTGTGGGCAGCAAACATGGACTGATAAACTGAGTGGGAGAGAATGCAGAGGCAGATGGGTAGAGGTAATCGGAAATGACAGAAAGATAAGCAGGCAGAAGGCAAGCAGAGAGCTTGAAGGACAGAGGCAGAAGAGCTGAGATTTTACAGCATACAGATATTTGAAAAGTTAAATCAACAGCTTTCCAATAGCATTATTTTAAAAACCATTCCCCCTAATATATGCAGGGAAATAGCTGCTTGCAAAATGACCTTTAAACTCTACCTACAGTACCTTATTAGACTAACTCAGAGCTGGAGGTTGGCTGATCCTGAAATCCATTTATACAGGACAAACAGGCATTCAGCAGGGACAAAGAGCAAACACATTGTCAAAATAATTTTGTCTGCATTTCTGGATGCACACTCAGGCTTAACACAGCAGAGCAGCGCGCTTCTCCAACTTCAGAAACAAGATACACGAGACGTTGCAGCACCATCCTATCTCAAGGCTTCATTACCTGCTTCCCTCACATTACAAAGGTAACAAACTACAAGTGTTGGCTTTCTGGACAGCTTCTGTGAATGCAGCGGTCTTTAAGAGCCTTTCACCAACTCCTAAAGGCCCCCGAAGGCCTCTAACCAAAAAAGATGTTATAACCAAAAGAAAGTTTCTTGCCAACAGATGAAAGATCAGCAGCAGAGCTAACTCTGTGTTCAGATCACTGTAACACAGTCTTTAACATGTCTTGTTCCTATATTTGAAGCACTGGTGTCCAGAAAGGTTACTTAAACTGGCTTGAGAAGGTCTAGCTAGGACTTATCGTGGTTTAACCCTAGCCAGCAACTAAACCCCACGCAGCCGCTCACTCACCGCCCCCCTCTGGTAGGATGGGGGAGAGAATCGGGAGGGCAAAAGTAGAAAAACTCACGGGTTGAGATAAAACCAGTTTAATAATGGAAACATAACAAAGCAGAACAGTAATAATAACAATGATAACAATAACAGAATATACAAAGCAGACGATGCACAATGCAACTGCTCACCGACCGCATGTCCCAAACACGTGAGCCCCCGATCCCCGACCCCTAGTTTTTACACTGAGCATGACGTCTCATGGTATAGAATACCCCATTGGCCAGCTGGGTCAACCGCTACAGCTATGGTCCCCGCCCCCCCAGCTTCCCCTGCACTTGGCAGAGCATGGGAGGCTGAAAAGTCCCCAGTGCAAGCATCACCCAGCAACAACCAAAACATCAATGGGCCATCAACGCTCCTCTTATACCAAACCCAAAACACACACCCCCCAGCCACCAGAAAGAAAGTTAACTCTATCCCAGCCAAAACCAGGACAGTCTGATACCTTTAAATCGCTTTGGAAGCATTACAAGTATACTAGGAAATACCTCTAGACAAGGTGGCCTGTTGGGCAGACAGACAGTGTCACAGGGGGGTGAAAACCACAAACAATTAATGAAGGCACAATGCAGAAAGAAACCTCCCCACAAAGTTCAGATTTTGTAACAGATGAATGCTCCACGGACTTGGACAGAGAGGCTCTGTGGAGAGAACAAACACTAGTAAGCAGCATCGGGGCAACTTCCCCAAGTCTTCTCCTCCAACATGCCATAGCTCTGATGAGAAAAGGATTG
Organism: Fulmarus glacialis; assembly: GCF_000690835.1. Taxonomy (NCBI): domain Eukaryota; kingdom Metazoa; phylum Chordata; class Aves; order Procellariiformes; family Procellariidae; genus Fulmarus; species Fulmarus glacialis. The sequence continues at coordinate 1,729 of NW_009212202.1, forward strand.
GCTTCCTACTAATCGAAGGGATCATCCCTCATTCATTAACTTCCCAAGTTCTCTTTGGCACTGCAAAGAAGGGCTAGTTAGAGCAGTCTTGCTTGCTCAGTAGCAACTATTCCACTGGGTTGGGACCAACACCACCAGAATAACCCCTGTACATGTTATCTATAGACACATTCAGCTGATTGGTGAAGGCTTTAAATCCTATTAGTCCTCAAGGTATTCAGCCCCAAGACCTGCTAAGAAAAAAAGCTGATGGATGGTGTGTGGAAACTGCAAACTGCATGTAGCAGGAAACCATCCTGTGCAGACTATGACCAACAAAGAGCATAACAAATCTTTGGTTTCCCAGTTTGTCATGAAGACTTTGGCATCACTGATATAATTTCCCAAGTTATAGCCAAGTTGTCAGAGAATGGATCTAACATTAGCACAGAAGTTATGGAAGTCAGGGCTATTTTGGAACTTCTTGCGGGAGTCTGAAGGCATTTGACCACTGACCTTGTGCTTCTAACCAGCAGTTGCTATCGACAGCAATTTTTGTGGATCTGTTTCAATCTAACTTCTGCAGCAAAACACATAGTTTAAAAATTGGAAATCAACTTCTTTCTGTCCAAGACTGCTTGGTCATCAGTCTCCCAGAATTAATCTGAGTAAGAATTTCCACTTCCAACTTGCCAACACAGTGCTACAAATCTTTCGTGAAAAAATCTGGCATTAAAACAGCATGATGTATCACAACACGCTCTCACCCCCAAGCAACTATTTCCAATACTAGATAAGTCCAACTGAATACAGGCTACAGTTCTCAGGAAAACACTGACTAACACACCAAACAGAGAGCACAGAATTAGGGAAACCTGTTAGATACAGTAGATCCATGTAGGTCTCATTAATTTAAGCCAAAAGAGAAATAATGTTTAAAAAGAGAAAGAGAGAACAATACATCAGAAAAACACATTCCTTTCCTGATAGTGCTTGGCCCTACTTTGCTTGAAATTTTGATACCCAACTTCAAATGAGCCTTTTCAGATTCACCCATCCAAAGACCACATCACAGCATCAAGTCAGCTATGACTTCTTGTTCCTGACTGGCTAGCTCTTATAGTATTTTTATGACAGAAAAATTTTTAGACTGCTTTTAAACAAGTTCAGGCAAACTAAGTTTTAAAACAAGAACTGTAGCACAGATCACATTTTAGAAGTAACGAAATACCAAATAGTTCAACTTCAGAAATTGTAATGATATTCTTTCTCTCTTTTAAAAAAGTTGCCTTCAAAACCATCTGTGAAACATGCATATTTAGATTAACTTTACCTGTAAGTATATCTAAGATCAGAACCATCAAGCGAGAAATTAGATCCAAAGGCAATTCTGCCTCACTGTAACAACGTCAAAAAACCAAACAAAACCCAGAAAACCAAAAATAAATGCACATGGACTGTGCGTTGGACTGTTAGACAAGAGATTGTTTTTGAGAAGAGAAATGGGGTCAGAACTCCTCCTTCCAGACCAGGCAATGGATACAAGAACTTGAGAGGAAAAGTCCAGGGTATGGACTAAGTATCTCTGGAAGAGGAGCCCTGAAGCACAGCCAAGTGAGCAGAAAAGTTTTAAGCTTATTTATGCTCTTGTTTTCTTCAAAAATGACAAGCTCCAGGAGGTGCCACGTTTGGGCTTTACGTGGACTGCAAACAGCAGACAGAGAGAGGTACCTGTTCACATGGGTTAATAAGTGCTGACGACATGCCAGGCTGTGGGGAACATCAGGGCTTCGTGAATTGCTGAGACACAGAGCAAATAAAGAACTTATGCCTCCAGTTTCGTAAATACCGGGTATAGGCAGCAGCCATTTCCATTTTAAGTAGGCCAGCATTTTACTCCAGGACATGCTTCATATATTAAGATGGCTGTTTATGTCCTTTCAGGCAGCTCTATATTTTTAGTTTATCCACTGATGAACTCTTGAGAATATGAAGTGTTGTGTATGGACCCAAGACTTACCAGAACCAAGAACTGTTGCCTTAAAAATCAAACCAATAACTGTTTCCACCCTTTATAATTAGAAGCAAAATATGGATCCTTTTCACCTTTGCAAATAACAGGTCAGGGTATGCTTGGGTACAGTTAATCCACTGCTGCTCTTCTCTGTGTTTACGACTAAATAAACAGCAGCTGCCTGCAGCTTGCAGCCTCTCCACCAACTCCCTTGTGGGGGCCATTTATTGAGTCATAAACTCCTCTGATAGTGTTATCACCACAGCATTTGCACAAATAAAGGTTGGAAGAGAGAAAGATTAAAAAAAGAGAATTGACTTTACAGATAGAAGGCAAGAAAACCGCTTTATAGATACATTTGCTTTGAGCAAGGACCGACCAACAAAAGGCAGGGCAGGCATATACCTGGCTGAGGATGGCTGGGCATATCATCCTCCAGATATGAAACCCACAGATTTATCTGAAATGACAAAGCTGAATTTCAGAAAGCTCAAACAACCCTAAAGCCTTCCAAGTTAGATATATCGCATTTCAAGTAGCATACCGTGTGATATATTTATATCTCCTCGATGAGACTTCAACAGCTAAGATCTACCTCTGCAGAATCCCGGGGGAGGAGAAATCCTGGCGTTTCTCAAATACTGATATGGACCTCACTATACCTCGCCAAAATTTTCTTCCCCCAGTCACGCCCACTGACTGCTACTCTCTACCCCAATAAGTACATAAACAATCTATAAAGCATTTTGCAATCCATCAGAATGGAAACATCTCTTTAACAAGAGCTTAATGATACAGAATGATCAGAGATACCTGCAGTGCAGCCCGTGGCATTCAACGCAACCTGAAGCTGTTTCTCTTAAGCAGAGAGAGATTCAGGTTGCTGAAAAAAAGGCTCCCAGCAGGCCACACTTCAGCACGAAACTGCTCCATCAGGATGGGACACGGGATACCTGTGGCATCTTCTCAGCAATCTAGGTCACTGCCCATAGATTAGAGACAAACTTCCAGCAGAGTTGCAATGCTTTGCTGTGTGTGCCAAACAGGAACTAGGTTTTCACAGGGATCACTTGGAAAAGTAGGAGCAGTAAATTCACCACATTCCTTTTTATTATGGTCAAGGGCAAAGAAGAATGCAGTTGACTCAAGGTCATGTTAAAAGTCTACCTCTGCTGGAATCTGGTCAATCAGTGTTTTGCAAGGGCTTGTTTGCATAGCAGAGTGACTCACAGTAAACGAGTGTGAATTTTCCCTGCACTTCCATTACAAACCGAGAATGTTCATATACAGAGAAGTTGCTGTACCATAAACTCACTCACCAGTTTATTGCATTGTAATTTCCTTATGTAGACAAGCCCTAAAGCCTTGATAGAAGCAGGTTTACCTTTGTCTGTTATGAATAGCAGACTCGTGAGAACCTGGACACAGAATAAGGAGGAAGAGCGCAGAATTATGAATGGCTTCTAGCTCAATGTATACAGCTCCTATTGACAAGGGAATACATGTGTCTGAGTATGCAGCTCTTTACAGCTTGGTTTGGCCAGGAGCTAGAGTGCAAAAATTTCACCTCGGTCCTTCTATGAAAGCCAGGCATTTAGAGACAGCAAGAAAACACTTGGAAAGAAAGGGATACATGCTCTTTACTAACAGACATTTTTCTGCACACAGTCACAAGAAGCAGGTTCTGTTTGAAATCTCAAATCATGTTAATATACGGTCACCAGAGGCTGCATTTTTCAAGTGGCAGCTAGTCAGAGATTCCCTGGTATAACCACCAATTACATAACAAATTAACCAACTAAAATTCGATGGAAATTCAGATTTGCCTACTGGTGTGAACAGGACATAACGGAAGCAGAATGGGTCACAAAATATTCTGAAAAGCTTGCATGTGAGTGCATATTTGCAGGGGGATTTGCAGGGAAGCAGTTCAGTAATAAGACTCAGACTTAAAAAAAAATTTGTTTTTCCCTTCCATCTGGACTCAAAGTAAGAAATTACGCAGCTTTCCACTGCCCACTCTCCTTTTCCTTCCACACCCTCTTCTCATTGGCACGAGATAAAACCTTGGGGAAACAGCAGCAGCAATTTTCAATTCTCATTATCTAACGGCAGCAGTAGCTCTTGGTGAAACTTGCGGTCAATAAACTACAGGCAATTTTAAAAGACACAATGGGAACTGCCCCTCCCACAGCTGTCCCATTATCCCAGCTTTTATTAGATTTAAAGCCAGCGATTTTTATGCTGTAGCTGAAGTTCTGCAGAGCCATGAAAACAGACCACCAGAAAAGATAAAACACTCCTAAATTAAACAGGAGACGTTACAGTAACATACTCTAAAGTCAGAGAGCTCCCACATAAGCAAAGCACAGGACGCAGCAAGCCCAGAGCCCAAGTGGGCTGACACCACTGCAGCGAGCCAATGGCGGCACAACCAAAACTTAACATTCAGGATGGTATAAACAGCAAAGTTAGTGAGCAGGTTAGGCAGGGGAAGTTGAAAGCATACTAGCTACAAAGGCATATAATCAGAGCAGGTTCCTGCTCCCATAACTCAATGAACATCCCGCTACAGGCGTTAACTTTGGAGTTCATGGCCTGGATGTGCCTCCCAAGCAACAGAGAGAAATACTCACTTGTGGATAGCAATTCAGCTGACCTGTTTCAGATGACTGTTTTAGGATCAGATGCGCCACGCTCTAGCGGTGCCTATTTCTCTCCCTTGACTACAAAAGAAGCCCTGATGGCCAGAAAACATACAAAACAGGTAACGTCAGTTATATCCCTACCATGCACTACAATAAAGTAACCTGTTCCAGTAAGAGGGCCTGTACAGGAAATGAGTAGAAAATATATTTCAAAACTCATTAAATGATTACCTGATATATTTGTCCGTGGGGCAGAAGTAACTGAGGGTGCATCTCAGCTCCTGGCTCAGAGATGTGCACAGCAATAGGCAAAGGGAAACGGGTGCCCAAAGGAACAGTCTCAAACCAACACAGTAAGGGGGAAGATGCAAAGAATAATTCTCATCCACTGTAAGCTGTAATTTTCAGTCTAGAAATCTAGAGCTTGTTTTCTCCGAGTCTAATGTATACCATGCCCTGGAGACATTTTTACCAGCCATCAAAAGGAACTTGCAGAGAACCAGATGCTTCATTAAAGAATATTCACCAAGCCTTATAAAATCTTTAGTAAAAAGCAGAAGAACAAATCACCAGCGTGCAAGTGAGCTGAAGTCACACATCCAGCTTTGATTACAACCTCCTGTACTGGAAAATAAATTGTGTTTAAAAAAGAGGAAAAAAACACCCAAGAAATCAAGAGATTCTGGCCTCTCTTTCCCACATTCCTCCAACCTGAATTTCCTGAATGAGGAATGCGTGAGACAAAGCCATTTGGTAGAAGATGCTAATTTAAACTTAAAGAAAAATAACAGCTTAAAAGGGGAAGGGAGGAGGGAGTTTTAATGCTTAATGAAAAAACACAACAGCTTGTGATAGCTACATATATCTCAGGAGTCAGAGGACTCAGTAAGAGCAGTGAGGCAAATTGTCAGGGCTTGAGCTGTCCTGGGACAAAGGAAACTACAGAAGATGTACTGCCTTACACAAGTTTTATTTGAATTTGTACTTGTAGAACCCTCTAGCGCCCATATATAGCTGCAAGGTTTAGCTACCTATTCCTTAGTGTCTCCTGCCCCTTCTTAAAACATAGCAAGGAGATTTTCTACCACATTGTCATCATCCACAGCAAATTAATGTCCTATGCACTGCTCCTTTCAGGAAGTTTCTGTAACAGTGGGGAAAAAAAATTCTGAAGTTCACTGAACACTCTGGGAACCAAGACAACCCCCAGTTTTTGGTTTATAAAGAAAATCTATCAAAAAACCGTACCACCACACAAATCCAAAAAAAGATCCAAGTTAATAGGATCTTTCACTGCCCTCTGCTGTTACCAGTCATTTAGCTTCCAATTTACTCTTTAATAATGTCGGGCTGGGGCTCAGGGCTGGCAGTGTCCCAGCCCCTTTCTCAGGCGGGTTGGAACCGCAGCTTGCAAATATGCTGAAGTTTAATGCAATCTGTCTTCTTTGGTAACCACATTCTGCCTGCACTGCATGCAATAAAGATGTATTGGTAAATGCATTTGCTAAAGATATACTCCACTGAAAAGGCTACAAGCTTGATTTACAGGAGGCAAGGAGGAAGCATCAGGTAACGGAGGCTGGCAATAGATGCGCCAATGCTCTGAACACAGCAACAGAGGGCATGGATTGTGCAGTGGCAGCTTTACTTTAAAACTGAGAAAGAAAAAGAAACCACATGTTTTGGGAGCTGGGGACTTTAAAGATATCAGAAAAAAGCCCTTTCCCTGGCAGCTTTAACCTTGCTGATTTGCAGACATACAAAGACCTTCTTTGTAAACAGGAAGGAAAAAAATTCCACTAGGACTAGCAACAACATTTGGTCTAATATATCCTGACAATTTTCCCATCTCCTTCTGTCGGGCTTCTTCTGGGAGCCGGCTGGCAGCTTGTTTCATGTTATACTTAAATCAGGCATACAGCTTCCCCTCACAATGCTAATGCGACAGAGAAAGACTGCTTCTATGAAATCTCCACCTCTCCCCCACCCTTTGCATTAGTAATCCCATGAGAGGAGTCTCAGTTTTCTATTCCCAGAAGGCTCCATCCTTTTCCCCAAATCCACCTTACTATAGTCTCAGCACCTTCTGGAGAATTTTCTATCCCCCCCAAAAAAAGAAAAGCCTGCCCTTGAGGGACACCTGACCCACTGAATTCTCAGGTGGGGAACACCATCCTTTACACTGCAGACAGCCCAAGCAGCAGCTTATGTCTTACCACTCACTTTTCCCAAGACCCTATCCTAGTTGTAATGTCCAAATATTTCATTTTTCTTTTCTCCTTCACTTGTTTCAATAGCCAGAAATTCTTCCAAGGTACTGAGCAGCCATTGTCCTAAGGCATCAACAGAATCTACTAGGGCTCTGCATCTCAGAAGGAAGAGCCATAAGGCTTGCTGGCCCCCCGCACAAGATGAACAGTTTTTAGGAGTGTGCAGTTTTCTTAACAGGCAGCAGCTTTGCCCAGTAAAGAAGCTTTCCTCATGCAGCAACAAAAGGAAGCAAGACCTCCAACTGTGAAGTCCCATAATGGGAGGATGTTTAGAGCCCGTTTAAAATGTTGCCGACATTGGCAAAATGGATTTGCCTACTGTTTGCAAAATAGAGCATCCAAGAAGGCAAAACTTGGGAAGATTATTGTGGCTGACTTTGAAACCTAGGAGCATTGGTACTACTGTTCGGGTGGCAGCGCAGTATAACAGGACCCACCGATGGGAGTGAAGCTGGGACATACCAAATGTGACTGGGAAATGTGGAATGAATGTGGGAAAACGGATCCCAAAGAAAAATTGTTTCCTGTGAACACTGCAATTTGACCAACAGATACCACAGCTCTCAGAAAGACTTCCCAGAAGAAAACACCACACAAACCAAGACAGCAAAGCCCATGAGTACAACAGGGAAGCTTTTGTTACCTTCTGAGCTGCACTAACACAGCGCTGATACTCCTTAGCCAGCTCAGAGCATTTGAGCACTTCATGTTTGTTTTCTTGGTAGCACTTCAGAATTTCAGACTGCAGGCTTGCACAGACAGGATCAGTGTTCCTCCTCCTGCAGGGAAAACAAGCACAGAAAGATATGTGAAGAGGAGTTTTCACCCACTTACTACCATTTTACCAGTGACATACATACTAATCTTGTGTTGGAGTCACCTAGCCCTAAAAAATAGAGAAACTGGTGGGAGCAGCAATCACCAAAGTGGGTCAAATGACCAACAGTGTCTTTCAGCTGAAAAATCCAGAGTACTTAGCAGAAAGAAGGAACACTTTCTTTCTAGGTTGGTGTGGAAGGCTGTTTTATCCTTAGATAAAATATCATCTCTCCTCTGCAGTCAGGAAAAAAAAATATCTATTCCAAGAGGTTCAACAATCTCCCCAACTCACATTGGAAATCTTTGGCAGAACTCAGGAACCCTGGCTGGGCCTGCACTAGATCTGTAACAGTCTGACAAGGAACTGAATGGACTTGTTGAATAAGCCGCCTCGATCTATTGAATTCTCATCTATTTAAACACTTTAAAAAATCCAACATAGTTGGAAGCACTGCAATTCTCCTAGTGACTAGAAAACACAGAATAATAGGAAGACCACATATCTTTTTCTTTGTATTTCTGAAGCAATTAGTACTCATACCCCGTAAGTGGCATTGACAGCTACCCAAGAACAATTAGGGATGATGTTCTTATACTCTAATGTGCATGTGTACATATGGCACATCATCAGCAACAGTACCAATAAAGGGGAAGGTCGTTGTAAAACAATACCAGCAACAATGGCACAAACACAGTAATGACAGTGTCATCAGCTGCACAGGCAGGCAGACACAAATTGCAGGAATTTGCAACACAATTGCCATGGTATGTTTTACCAGAGAACAAGAGAACATATGCTTAGGTGTAGCAATTCTCAAATGCTGCCTCCTAAACCATAAATCCATTTAATTTCTTGCATTTTCTGCCCCAATATGCTTAGAGAGATCTGTGCCCAAATATAAACGCACCTCTTCCTTCCAAAGCACTTGATGCTACAGGCAGGCATTAATGCCATGCTATGATATATTCATTTCCACATAACAACAACAGGCACTCATTCAGCAACAGGGCTTCAATAACCAGGCAGGAAGAAAACATGACCTGATCCCTGGCATGTCTCATTCTCTCAGGTTGAACAGATTTCTAAGAAACATGAAATCTTAAACCAAAATCTAAAAGCTTTTGGAGAGCTCAGATATGAGTTTCAAAATCACACTCATTTTTGTAAGGTGCTCACAAGGCAAGTGGAAGGGCCAAAAGAAGAAAAAAAAAAATTATGTCCTTTCCATATCAACAACCTGGTTGCTCCCTCAAAATATTTTGGTTAAGACATACTCCAAATGATACTTCTTCAGTCCTCAGTCCTACTGCCAACATACACGGACAGACTAAGAATTTATTAGTAACAGTATGACAGCCACACTCTAAAACACTGAGGTTTGGATCAGAAACCACCAAAGATACTACAGAGACTTCTTTTTCTACCTCTTCACTAATCTTAGAGCTTTTAGAAGAAATTTATTCTATGCATAGTCCCTAGAGGCTAGTGTGTATTTCTAATTTCCATGTTCTATAGCAAATCACCTTTAAAGCCTCTAAAAATCCATATTCTAAAAAATCTTCAAATTTTGGAATAGAAAAGATCCCAGGGAGAGCTTCAGAAACTCATAATGTTGGCATTTTGCTTTGTCACTAACTTTAATATCGCTCTAATCAAATCAGCAAGACTGTGGAAATGATACCAAACAATACCAGGTCAGGAAATACCACCAAATCCCTCAATTCATTGAAAAAGTTAAGACTTTTAAAATTACGGTTTTTAAACTCAGTCATGTTAAACCAGAAGGGCATTTTGTAATTTTCATGCAGAAAGCTGGAAGAGCAAAAAGGTACAGCATGCCACGAAACAGTCTGTATTCATCTGAACTGAACAATATGGTACAAACATCTCAGAGAAATATTTAGAAGAATGCTTGAGGTTGCCATTGTCGGCATGGAGAGCTATAGGAATTGTGCCTTTTTTTTTTTGTCTGTTCCTTCACTGTCCCTCCTATGGCATCAGTCCTCATTGCCTAGAGTAAATATAAAGCTAGGACCCATCTGTGGGCTCAGACAGCAGTGCAAAGTCTGTGGCCCCCTGCTTTAGGTGACACCTTGGTGCTCAGCCCACAGCGCAGAGGGCTATTTAAAAGCCATGCAGTGGTGAGCGAGAAGCCGCAGAGTAAGTGTTGCTGCCTAAAGCCTACCAGAGGCAAGGGATCAATCAGCACAGAATGGCATGCATTGCCCAGCGAGTACCTAAACCAGCATTCATATATGCCACTTCCCACAACACAGAGAGATTTATTGGGTACCGGGTACCCAGAATCATAACAAGAATATTCTCCTTTATTTCTTCAAAATAAAATCTCAAACTGTGGTAATTGCACCAGCTTCTCAAAACAGATTTAGTGAAACTAATCCACATAACGCGAAGTTGGTTAAGGTAATTATCAATACGAATTACACAAACCAATGTATTAGTGCATTCACAAGTAAACTGGAAAGTCAACAGAACCAGTTAAATCCCACTGAGGATGACATTTCACTTTGGAGCGGGAAGCTAGCGCTGCTTGGGAGATAACTGTCACTGTGCCCCAACCATGCAGTGTGATCTATGAAACGAAGGGACAAGTAGTAAATGTGAACTCACCATAAGGAAGCATATCCTGCAGAGTCCGGGAGTACACAAGTCACCCACATCCTGGAGACTAGTTCTGGTACCCATCTGGACTGAAAAGGGGTATCTGAACTGCTTTGGTGAACAATTGCTTGAGGAGCTTTTCTCCCAGCACAGCAATCACTACTCCTGTCCTATCTGACTCAAAGGGATGCCACTCTCCTGCTCACATTAAATCTCTTAACTTCAGGTTGCAACATTTCCACACAAGTGGGAACTACAGCCCTATACACCAGTTGCACCTTACAGTTGTCTGGCTTTACTCATACATATCTGAAAGGAAAAGGAATTAAACACAAAAAACCTGATGAAGACCAGCAGTGTTTAACTACAAACATCTCTGTTGAGAGCAATGACACTCTGTTGGCACTAACTAACCTTCAGAAAAATTCATCTTCTGGACATTCCACTACACTGCTCTTGGTAAACGTCTCATTGTTTGAGGGTTTTTATTATTATTTCTTAAACAATGAGAGGGAAGGAACATGGTGGAGCAGGGATGAGGTTTGAATACATAAAGAGCAGAAGACTAGTATGCTTTGACCTTTCTTCTAAAATGGGTCACAGTTTTAAGCATAATATGCCACCACCAAATAAGATAGACAATTAGCCTCTGTCTAAAATAAAACGCGTTGCAATTGCTACCGCTATTATCAAAACAGATGTAAGAGGCTCATTTATAGCAGCTAGGAAAAAGGCAAGAGAGAAAAAGTCTGGGCTGGGAGGGGCTAGGACAATACCTGTGGACAAGGAAGTATGGGAGATGAGCTCTGACAATACCTTGGAAATAAATGCAGGACATACAGAATATGAAAGATTAAACCAGTAACACACACACTCATCTGTTTAAAGGACGAGGAAAGGAGAAAAGATTACAGGTGGGAAAAAGGAAAGGATGGATCTAGAAATAAAACTCATTAGCAGTGCCTCCCCCATCATAGCGGGGAAAGAAACCTTTGCGTCACCACTGTTCAATGGGAAGGAAGGGTACATACACATGAAATCCATGATTTCAGATCTTCCTCTCCCCCTCCCATGGAGGGATCTAAATCAGGTCTTTGTCTGGAAAAGAAGGCAGAGGTTTTCTTAAAATGAAACAAAGGGCATCCTTCTCTCTGCTATCCCTTGAGGTAACACAGAATGAGCATGATCTTGCTGCATTTTGACACACCGAGAGTTACCAAATCCTCTCTATCACTGCGTATTCCCTTTACTTTATTTAATAAATGAAATCTCATCAACTTATCCTTCTTCTATTATCACTGCTGACATCAATCTGATAATATTGGCTTGGCGTGGAATCGTGCTAGTATATGTCCTCTTGATATTTAATTTAAGAGAAACGTCTGCAGTGGGGTGAATATGTGAAGCAAGCTTTTTATTACTGGCAGCAGTAAGGACGCTGGGAGTGAATTAGACATTCATCTTAGTCAGGGCCAATCTAGTGGCTCAGAAGAGGTTTTCTTCTTAACCCTCTCCTAACTGTTCAATAGCAGCAGGTAACGGCTGCTCCAGTCAGTAACTGCATTCATTTGTCTTGGCAAATTCATTTCTACACGGATATAAACGCCATGAAGAAGTGCTAAGTGTCTCGGAGGTTAAAGCAAGGTTCTTCGAGAATTTCCATCATAAGCTCTGCGATAGTAGGAAGAGTGCTGGTCTAAATGTCCATCAATTAATCAAGAAGCAACACAGCATCCAAAGACAAACAAACTTACTGCAAGAAGCGATTAAGGCAGTATCATCAGGATACAGACCCCATAGACAGAAGGTTTCAAACACAGCACAATGGCTACTAGCTAGTTGCCGCTGACAGGTTCCCTTTTTGGAAGAAGAATTATGGACTCAGTATTGGAAAACCCAGGGAAAGCTGGAAGATGTGTATGCATTTGCTAGTCCTTCCACCCAGCTGAAAAATCAGACTAGCCAAGCAGAAATACAACTTTAATGCTTTAGGACTTGGCAGCTCTTTAAACTACTGCAAAATCAGTAACTCCACAGCGAGTACCACACCATCACTTGGCTTTACCGGGTAGAGCAGCAATTCCAGATGGAGTTAAGAGCAAGATCCTCTTTTTACTTTTTACAGGGGGAAATCATTCAAGCTGAGGAAAAAAAAAATCAAGATAGATCGACTGATGGTATCTAAACCTAGACATTTCAATACCTCTGCTCAGAAAGTGAAAAACAAAGACAAGCAGGATCCCTCGTATAAGCCAACTTTAGAGTAGCTAGCTCCAGTGCACAGCTGCAAGCAGCAACCTAAATGGGGCAGCAAACTGGAATTTCCTGTGGGCTGCAAAATCCAACAACAAATGGATTAGCTGCTTTCTGCTGCATTATTTGACTAAGACCAGTGTCTGAGCTAACTTGAGCAAACCACATTAGTCACCACTGTCACTAGAGTGCAGACGGCCTCAGAGGTCAGCAATGATGTGCACGGGCAACGCTGTGGGCAAAACCCAGGGCACACAGCAGCAGTTTCTGCATGTCAGGAAGGAATCAGAGATGTGTCATATAGTTGGTTAGCCTGTTTATATATCCAGGGTAATTAAATGCATTTCAGACTAAGCTCAGTGATGCTTTGGTCACATAAATGTGGTGTGCTGCCATGCTGTACTGTACATATATAAAAACCGGTAAATGGTTAACTGACCTGTAAAACTGCATTCTCCCTTGGGTAGCAGTTGGCTCTGATGGCTTCTCTTTAACATGTCAGAAAAATAACTCCAGACAGATGCAATACACAGCACACAGAAAGGTTCCATCCTCTCTCATTATTGCATCCTTGACATTTACAGCAGAAAATTAAACACAATTGAAGCATTTCATTCACATATAACAAACTCATCAGCACAGAACATAGCCAGGAAAGCTAACTTTCAGCATAGGCTGCAGGATGCTGCACTATCACAAAGCAAATACTATGGCCTCACTATAACCTATCAGGATTCCCTGATCCTGCACATCAGCTTGATAACGTGGCTTGAATGAAAGAGGAAAGAGTCATATTGCAGCTGTTTGGCAAGAGAAATAAGAGATGGAAGAAGATTAATAGATTATCCAAACCTCTGCTAAAAGTTCAGTAATATTTAAGCTACATAACCTAGCACAGTGTAAACAGACTGCATGCCTCACGAGGATAAACTGATGTGATCAGGGAGGAGATATTTCTGATCAGCCTCATGTATTCAAAACACTGCTCATCAGGCTTTGCCACTGATCTGGATGGAATACAAGGCTTGTAGAAATAACATTGTGTAGAGTAAGAGGGAATGTACTAAAAGAAAAGGCGAAACCTCGTGACAATTTTCATGAAAGCAGGGGCACTACCTCCAAATCTCAGCTGAAGCAGTTGTATTCTTGTCTTTCTAAATCCTTCCCATATGCCTTGTCACGTTGTCTGTCTGCAGCACACTACTGCACAGCTGCAGTATTTCCCCTCTCTCTTTCTCCCCCTTGACAGCTGCATTTCAGTAATAGGTCACCCGATTCTCTTTTTCCCTACCTTGCCCATGGAAGTGCCTAATGAATGCATATTTATAAAGTACTATGAGTTTCTGAATGACTCTGTGATCGTACAAAATTTGCCACTCAGGTACTTCCCAATCTGCATTCCTGTTCTGACAACTTGTTTGAAGCTGCCACACAATTCCCCACTGCAATTCGTGCACTCGTGCACCCTTGTCCTTTCCAGGACAGATACCTCCTTTCCTTCTGATCACAGATAAGCAGAAGCTGTTCTGAAATCTTCTGCTGTGTAAGTAATTAGATTCTATCACTGAGAACAAAAGTTAACACAAATGTCCAAATCTCAAATGTCAGCAACTTGTTGTGTCACTGTACTGCATTCAGTGAAAACAGCCTGACCCAACCACATTTTCTTCATCAAGCAAAAAAACCCGAACGCCCAAACTCTAAAACATACAGATTGAAGAGGAAACTGTAAAAAACCTCTGATTTTGGAAATCCAACAACAATCTCTCCATTTCAGTGATGAAATTTAGGCAAAGAGATTGTGTGACCCATCCAATGCTGGTTCCAGCTCTCTATCTTACTTACTCCAAAATATCAAACACACTTCCATCCTCCTACACGGTTTATCCTCACACACAAGCGATCATTTCCCATTTGACCAATGGGTCATCTTAAAAGACTTCAATTTATACTTCATTGTGCTTTGCCAAGTGCAGCTTCAACCAAATTTAACTGGCTTCCTTAGCACCCCATAAGCTGCAGGCACTGGGGTTTTGGTGGTGGGCTGTGGCTCTTTGGGGGAAGAGGAGGGTAGCAATATGCAAAAAACTGTACAAAACCATATAAAATTAAATGATCCCTATCCTACTGAACCTGCAAAAGCAATAACTAATCATCCCTATTAGCATTCTGCATGGCAGATGGCAAGTGGTTTGGAATAATGAGAGACTTTTCCCCACAAGTGGATAATTCCAATGTACATTTGGATGTAAATTCTTTACTGATTATGATGGTAGAATACTGAGTTATGAGAAACTGCCAGTTTGGAAGATGAAAGGAAAACTACTGCCTCTTCCTTCACTTGCCAAGAGTTACAGAAGTTAACAGAACTGGATCTCCTGCCCACAAAGCCATGCACCATTTTTTCCAAAGATGCATGGAAGCTGACTAGCAAAGATGAAGAGCCTAAAGTTAGCAGCAAAACGGTCTCTGGAAGCCAAGCAGGAAGAATCTTGTTGCTGGAAGGAGTTCTCCGAATCAGAAAGGAAGCTGGCTCAGCTCCCACAAGGCAGAAAAGCAATATAGCAAGCAATAACTGAATCTGAAAACAACACACAGCCCAACAAGTGACCCGAATAGGGATTTTCTTTCTTCAGATAAAAAACAACATCAAAAATTGGTTAAGATTTCAGGTCAGGAAGGGAATGCATGCAGCTTACAGAACACATGCAGCACTGGCCTTAAGAATATATGGGTTGTGGTAGTGCTATAATGTCTCAGGGTTAGCTGGGGTTAGCTGGGGAACTGCCTGCTGGGAGAATGCTGGGTCCATATTCTTTCTTGGTCTATTAAACCCCTCCCCAAAAAGTATTCTACAGAAAGTAACTGAAGATGTGATACGCTGTTTTCATATAACCACAAGACATGAGGGACAGACAGGTTCAGTAAATTTTTCCTATGTGAGATGGTCTCGTAATGACGTCAGATTGCTAACAAAATGTTCTTTTTAAAAGAAAACCCTGACCACTCATTTGAACAGCAGTTACTTTTCTCAAATGCCACTAAGCACTGTACTAGGTCCCTATGGTTTACACCAGACTACACAAAGAGGTTATCAGTGACAGACAAAAATACATCCATCCATTAGTATATTCTGTACCAACAGAGTGGCATATCCTGCTAAAGATGCGGAAACAAGTTTTGAGAGGAGAATGAAGTTGCCAACCTTAAAGTTCAGGTGGGATCTGAAGCTAAACAGTCACCTTATTAAAAAAATCCCCTTGCTTCTGCCCACATGCTCTAATCTTCAAAACCACAGTGCCCCCTTTTACCATGCTCTGCAATTTGCTGAGTACTGACTCAGCAAGATCCCCATTAAGCAGTTAATCATCCCCCAGAGAATCAATAATGGTGCTTTCAAAGAACACATACAAAGCCTTGAAGTCTGTTTTTGGGAGGTTTTTTTTCTTTTTTGTTTTTAAATCAATATTATAATTTCAAGAAGTCCTCAGAGAACTGAAAAAATCCTTATAGAAAATAATTTAGATGACATGGTTTTAAGTTTGGAGAAGAGCACATGAAGTGTCTCGGGTGAGTTAATGAGACCGATGCCTACTTGAGGCTCCTCCATCATGCTGTTAGTGGCACTCGCAGTCAGCACAATGCTGAGAAGTTCTCTCCAAAGAAACAATATTCATCCCTGAACAAGCAAGCGCTCCTGTCTTCCAAATGCCACTTTTTTGGGCCAAATTAGTTACGATTGTGGTTGGTGTGGTATGTGTATGTCCCAGACAGGCAGGCAAGAGACACTTCCAGGACTAACAAGGAAAAGAAAAGGATAGGAAGGAAGAACCAACCCCAGCAAGGTCCTCTCACAGCAGTCTGAGTACCACCTGACCTTGAGACTCCAAAAGCTGATGAGACCCCACAGACTAGAAACCTATTTCATCAGAGTAACTTCATAACTATCAAAATCACACCAAATAAATAAATAATAAAATAAATTAAGTCATCAAAACCTAGTCTGATAGCAGAGATGGTTTTTCTCTCCCTTTATACGGGAGGAAAGGATCTTAATCTCTCATCAGCCAACAACATCAAACACCACCAACTTCCTCTGTGCAGATGGATCACCATGATGGAAGGTGTCCACAGCCATCCTGCCACATTCTTATTTTCTCAGAAGACAGAGATACAGAAGCTCTGACCTACAGAACAAACTATTTCTCTCCTCAAATTTCCCCCACTGGTACTTGCCTTGGTCTCTCCTATCATGCCTCCATCGCTCCAGGAGGAGACTCTGACTCAACAGTAAGTAAAGACATTTCGCACAGCGCATATAATCCAGAATCAGGAATACAATTACTGTTCAAAATGGCAACATTGCCCTTGAAATCAGTTGCTACTGAATTAATGACCAGATTGTTAGGAGTGTTACCTCAACTTTGCCTTAGGCTGTTAATTAGCAAACAAGTCATTAATTCACTGGTAACAAGTGGTTTCTCAGGCATTATTGCTTCTGACATCTTTAATTCACCACTCTTTTTGGAAAGCTTCCCCAGACAATTTTAACCTCAATCCTCAACAAATCAGCCCCGTGCCACTACCACCAGCTCACTATACAACACACATGCTGGAAGACAGAGGCAGAAAAACAAAGCAGGAATAAGCTGAGCTGGTTCACTAATTAATATTCATGATACTTTCCCAACTCAAGCCAAGGGGGAGGCGGGGACCAAAGGCACAAGAAGTTCTGGACTTTGGTGTGGACCTGTCATTACATCTAAATACAGAATAAAATACTTTGAAACCTGGAGAAACTTTGCTTCCACCATGGTACACAGTGGAATATGTAATTCCCAATCTGAGGACAGAGATCTGCTTCTATTTTCACTGCATTCTCTATGATAAAGAGCTTTGAACTATTTCACGTACTCTGATGCACCAAGTATGTCTAGCGTTTGTTTTAACAGCTGCACAAATATCCATGCTTTTGAAAACAATCTGAATTTGGCCTGCCAACAAACCCTGATCTAAGGGTTTTATAATGGCAACATTACTACAGAATACAAGTGCTTTCCATGTAAAAATCGATAGCAATAGAAACATCCCTAATAGACTACACAGAGTCTTTGGCACCTATTCCTTTGCTTTTGCAGTCTTTGCTGTTCAGGTCTTATTTTATAAATTCCCAAGTTCTACCAATGTACCTTTGAAGAAAGGCTCTTGCAATTTTGAAAAGATATATTAATATTTTACACCAGTTTTTCAGCACTAACAGAACTGCAATCTCAGTTCATTGGACTGATTTATTAGTCATCCCTCATCATCCATGATATCATCATGCAGACAATACTGTGAACACTAGATTAGAACATCATTTTACTAACTGGGCAAAAGGAAAGTCTTATTTATAACCAGCATCTTAGCAATCCCCAAGAACTGAACTTCAGAAAGAAGATTCGACAGCTTGGATTAGGTATACAATCTAATAGATTTTCAAGATTTAAAATTCCGTTCAAAAAAGAATAATCTCGCCGAGCTGGAACATGTACATGAATCTGTTACATGTATTTGACTTCTATTACCATATACCATATTCCCAAAGTAGTAGGGGAACATACCTTGCTTGGAATCAATGCACTGGTACAAACAGTTGCTTAACAACAGGCCTTCCAGAATTCATAAAGAAAACGTTTACATGCTAATGTAAATGACTGAAAATCTTTGTGAAGCAGAACTGAAAATGATCAGAAAGTTTTTCTTTCAGTAAAATTCACACCATGTAAAATGACACAACATCATAATTGACCTATCTACTCTTTTACCCTCTTTTGAAATAACTTTGGGGAAACTCGTGCCTTACAGGAATATTCCAATTTCCTACTGAGAGCAACTTTATAAATGTGAGAAACAGCAAATCTTTGACTAATAACTCATCTCAGCACAGACAGAAGTAGGAACAACTAACACCAACCAACCACTGAGGGAAGAACAGGACTGGGATGGAGCCAAACCATTTTTTGTGAAGGTATCATCATTGCAGGGCACAAAAGCACTATGTTGAGATAAGGCTGGGGATGAGCTCCCAGCAGTAATCAGTCTTTTATTCCTGAAAACTCTTAAATCCCTGTTGCAGAGGCCCTTAATTTCAACACTGAATTAATCATTTACCTAATCTAATGATAGGAGAAATCGCAGAGCAATTTTGTTTGAAAACTATGACGTCTTCACCCTTATCCTTGGGCTTCATGACTGTCGACATAAGTATTTCAGAGCTTGACTCCTGGGCACAGCCCTCTGTTGAAATACCTGAGGCCTTGTAGTAGATTTCAAGATTAATAAACTCAAGTATCACCACATAACTACCTTATAAACCTTCCAGATCTATACAAACAAGAAAAAAAAGAAGAAAAAACAGAGAAGGCAGTTCCTCTAGGTTCCAGTTAGTGTTGCAATTTTAATTGAGAGGCCATCAGCCTCATAAAATTTTGTGCAATTCAATAAAACCTTCATTTCCATGAGTACTGAAAGCAAGCCATAAATTCCCTGTTCCCAGCAGATAGTCCATCTACGAACATTCTCCCCCTACCCCCACTGAGTCAGTGCGGTTCTCTACTCCACGTTCAGCCCAGGAGGATACTTACTACGTGCCAGTTTCTCTAACGTAATCACCTTAAATACTCATGTCCATTAAGTTTAAAGATCTTAGGACCATTAAATGGATCTCTTAGATACTAAGTCCCATATGGAGTAAATCTCTTTGGCAGTTTCTCCATTGGAAAGCTGCCTTGGATTCAAGGCTGATCTCTATCAGGATAAGATACCGACGTTCTTTATGCACTCCTTGATAGCAGCGCAAAGCATATGCAGTCCTCTCAGCACAACATGCAAAGCAACACATCCATCAGTAAGCAGCTTCAGAAACAGTTCTGCAAACTATAAGGAGATCTCAGAGGGAAACTCAGCTTCAGAACATTTTATCTTTTAACAGCTTCCTAACCCCTCACCCCACTCCTGCAGCTTTACCTTTTAGAGAGAGTCACACCCCCACTCATGCCAATTCTTGCATCCAGATTTAACAACTACAAAAATAAAATAAAAACGTGATAAGACAACCTTCACAAAAGAAAATAAATCAAATTTTTTTAAAAAACAGCATTTTGAGGATAAATCTAGAGTGCCTGCACTAAGCCATAACCTCTTTACTGATGTTTTTTTCCTTTCCCTTAACTGATTCAGGGACTGTAATAACATTTAATCCTCAGAAGCTAATCTAAATGTAACACTCAAAAGAAGACAAAGACAACACAACAGAAAAAAATTTGGCCACTGCCTTTTGGGAGTGCTGCTTTATCCCCGGAGCAAGCGCATTAATAGAGCTTGGAATGAAATGCCATTTTATTCTCTGTAGCGGGGAGGGGATTAGGAAGTTGTCTTCTCTAAACCAAGTCTGAGTCATGGCTCTATGAACACTGAGAAAAGGATGTGGAACGAAATGAAGGGCGGGGAGCACTGGCTTTTTATTTACACGCTGCTTCTTTTGTGGGTGGTTACTGATGCGCACAGTTTGCTAAACAGGGAAGGAAGAGGAAAAAAGTTCTAGGTCCCCAGACTTTAATTCTGTTGGTTAACAAAAGAAAAAAGTAATAATGTTCCAATTACAACAACATCATTGAGACAATATGTCGGTGGCAACTGTCCAATTTACCACAGCATGTAAGCAACAAGGGCAAGTTGCTTAAGGTGCTAAAAGCTGCGCTCAGTCGTTTCTTGTTGCTAGGATCTTCTTCCTGGGAGAAAGAAACAGGTTGGACAGAGCCCAGAACAAAGAAGAAGGAGACACTGTGGTAGGAGGAACGCGGAGACAGGAGCAGGTTGGGTTCAGGTGGAGAGATGAGGAACAAAGTCCATTGCACAAGTCAGGCCATGTAGGCATCAAACCTAGCGTCCTACCTTGAAGTAGAAACCAAACGCTAACGACTGTGTCAGTGATTAAATATGAAGCTCAGCACTAAGTACTTCACTTCTGTTTCTATACAAAAGGGGATAGGAAGGTTTACCTGCCTACCTCACAGGCATGCTGTGAAGGGTCACTGGTGGAAAGCTTGTACAATATTCCTAAGTCCTGCAATGCTTGATAATCACTAAGGAGAGGAAATAGTCCGTGGAACACCTGACCACTTGTGCAGAGCTGTAGGTGTTGATAATGGAATTATAAAAGTCAATAAATGCCAAGAAAACACTGTTTTATTGTTTTAGATATTTCTTATCTTTGCTTCAACATGGACTCCGAAAAACAGGGTACTCACTGTGGAAACAGCCCCAGCTCTATTCTCCTCTTCCTCCATCAGCTATGCTGATATACAATGGCAGAAGACAACAAATACAGAGTAGATTGGTCTCGCAAGGCACAAGTGCCAGGGGCAGGTCAAAGAGTTCGGTGAAACAGGGATAATATAAGCTAGGGAAGAGACACTACAGGAAGGAGATGCACTCTCCTCTGCAGATGGAGAAAGTGCCACTCCTGGTTTCCTTTCGTTACAGGAGCAGTTGTAGTCCAGCACTCGAAGCAGGCAGACCTGGGCTTTGTTCATACTTTGACTATATTCCAGTTCATGTGATTTTGCTGGAGTGCCAGTTTATTCCTGCCAACCAAGCTACTAGATCTGCATAAATCAGTCTCACCTATCTTAGCACTTACTGTGCTTGTACGTCTGATATGAAAGCGCAAAACAGGATGAGCAAACCATAGTTTTCACTGAAGTCACAGGATCTTGTAATTTATTACCATAAACAGGCTGTAGAAAGACTTGAATGTACAACGCCTAACAAGCGGACCTCACAACATGCAGACTTCGAGTCCTACCAATTAAGCATGAATGCCAGTGTACACAGGAAGTTTCCCAGTCCCTGTCCCAGCCTTATCATGACCCACACGTGAGGCATGTGCATTCTTCAAGAGTGTTTGTAACAGCGTGTTGTACACCAAGGCAATGATCCCGAAAAGGATCACTGCATACTGCTGTAAGAGATGCGTACACTGCAGGCTGATGGGGCAAAGCAATGATTCTTCCCGCATGTGCAATTATCAAAGGGTATTATCAATCCCAGATCATGCACTCCAACATGCAACTCAGTGCAATCCTGGCTATTGCTGGCAATTTCTACTGTAAAGAAATAGATAGTATGATGTTCACCTTCTCCCTCAGTTTCACTAGTGCCACACAGCTTGTCCCTTCTCAAGGCATCTCCCAGCCACATTATCTTTTCACACAAAATTCACATTAGGGCAGGTGTCTCTTTCGGCTGCCTAAGGAATCTGTCCCTTTATGACAGCTCAAGTTCACACGGCCTTCAAATAGAAGGGCAATGTACAATAAGGCCAGAAGCCAGGGACTGGCAGATGATGAAGGCTCAAAGAAAAGGGGAAGGAACCCCTAAGAGACCATAAACACATTTTCTGAATCTTGAAAGAAAGAAGTCATTAGCATTTGCGTTGGTCTCAGCCACTAACCTTTATGGGAAACGGTTGCGTTCCTGAGTTTCCTATATTACCAGTCTTCATCTCCACAAGAAACAAAAAAGACCAAATGAAACTGAAACCTCAGGAACCAAACTTAAGACTACTATAAAAAAATACGTTAGTTACAGTCTAGTAATAGCAAGTAAAGAACATAATTCAAGGTCCCAATCTCTTCCTTTACAAAGTCACAAGGATAAATCATTGCTACATGTGTTCCCAACAACTGATCGCACATCTGCAGAAGCAAATCCAAGAAAAGACTGAATTGATCAAAGACTGTCAGAACTTTATGTCCTATGAATTTTTAAAATTTTATTTAAAAACAGAATTTAGAATTCTACTATGGAAAACTGCATGAAAATGCACGCAATGTGTTAGCTGCCTTGTTTTGGCTTCTTTAGCAACTTATTGCTTGACTGTCCAAACAAAAATGTGAAATTACAACAGGTTATGTGATGCTTTGGCAGCAAACATAATTTTAAATAAAGACAGCACAATATACTGCACATCCCACTAACATATTCATCACTACTATATTATCTATTTATGCAATTAAGTATCATACAGTCTGGACTGGACCCAACTGGACTACATATGTTGCTACTCCAGCTTACTGCATGTTGGCCAACTGTTTACCCAACTGAGATCCGAGTGCTGCTCTTGACAGTGTAATTGCTTTGGACTCATTAATATTAAAGAATTATAGAAAATATTTTTTCTTGGACAGCTGTTAGTGCATGTGGAACAATAAGCTATATAACACTACTGGCAAATACAAATGGAATTTAGACACTAAATACGCTCACGGCAAAAAGACATTAAAGGTCCACTAATTGTGCCAAGGTCAATAAAAAAGGTCAGAAAAATCATTGCACCCATTCTAAGAAAACATTCATGATAATTACAACTCTATTTTCATTGAAATTTACAGGGCTAAGATTTAGGCTGTTTACCTTTTTCTTCCCTAGACAATGAAAACTTTAGAAGTGGTGCCATTCTTCCTACTCCCATGCACCAGCCCAATACTGCAATGTGTAGGTTAAATACATTGGGTCAAAGTTTGAACAGATTAAACACATTTCATTGCCATTTTGAAAACCCTAGCAAATACTCCCATTTAATGTGAATTTTCTAATTCACATGTCTTCTCCCTCATTCTCCCTTGCAAGATCTAACAACTTTATACTAAATGCTGTCAAGCTTGGCACAGAAAGAGAGGATGCTAGCTTACAACTCCTCAGCCCCCTAAATACCTGACAGGAGGTAAATTTACAGGAATATCCAGAGGCTACACACAGATTGTTATGAAATGCAGCTCGAACTGATGAAAAGAACAAAAATGGCTCCTCACTTTATCCACTCCTCTGCCTTGGCGGCTGCCTCCTGGTACTGCGCAGATGTCAGCTTGTAGATCTCTGCATTCTGAAATAAAGAATATAATGCTCAGCTCTAAAAATTAAAGGCATCTCAGATCTCATCCCGTCGCAAAGTTATCTTCTATAATTAATAATGATTTCTAACAGCAAACAGCATATTCAGTTCAAAGAACACAAAAAATGCTTAAAAGTTGATTTTCTTCTTAGGAAAATGCATCAAGGCCACAACATGTCCTCCATTCTGCGCTTCACCTTTGTGAAGGTAAAGAGGGGAAAAGGTCACTAACAACCAACTGTCAGCTTTGATCATTCCATGTAACCACAAAAACAAGGTGTTCCCAGCACCGAGTTATTTTGAGTTAGGTTGTGTTTTGTTCTCTTTTTTCATTAATTGCTGTGAAGGATCTAGTAAGTTACTGACATGCAAGTATCAAAATTGGCTGCTAGCACTGGAAAATCCATTTTACATTTCAGTGCTTCTACTTATGTTACTTATTCTTTAAAAGAAAATTATGCAGCCTGTTTCCCTTTTAACAACATAGGAAGGCATATCAGGTATCAGTTAAGGCACTGCCAAACAGAGTCTGGAGTGTCTTGCTGCAGGGCTTAAGAGGTTTGCATTAAATTCTCCTGAGCTTGCACGGAAAGAGTTTTAGTTCACAACGCTCAGCTGCTGAACATGGGAGGATGAATTCCTCCTCTCGGCTGCACTTACAAGCCTCCCAAGCACAAAAAGCAGAAGGGAATGGCTACGCACCCCCAGCGCCTTCGCTGCAAGGTCCTGTGTTACTAAACTGCTGATAAAGCTGCTCTAGGCAAAGCCTCTGGACTTTATACTGAAATAGCTGCAATTGCCTCACTCAAAACTCATCTGCAAGGCCCTTAGTCTGAAAAGGCACAAGCAGAAAATATGCAATAATCAATCAAAAAAGTGACAAAACGGTATTGAATGCGAAGACAGCTATTCATTTAGGGCTGGTTCTAGCTGCTATCTCGTCTCTCCCCAAATTTGGTCATTTTATATAGAATACTATTCTTGCTCTTCTTCATTTATTTTCCCATAAATGCAGCTGTGGTCCTGCGCATGATGAGACGACACATACTGTTCAGCGGTTAGAAAAAGGAAAGGACAGATATAACTCAAGTTCTATTAGCGGTTCTGCCACTTGTGCAATCTTGGGCAAGTCACCATTCTCCATCTGCAAGCGAGGGATAACAGCTGCCTGTATCACTGAAGTTGTGTGAAGCTTAGCTAATTGGAAGGTTTATACAGGTTTTCAGAGCCTAGGCTTCAAGGTGCTATATTTAAGCATTTTATCTCTGGTGCCTGAATTTATGTCACATACCGAAAAACCCACAGAACAGACTTTGCTTTTCCAAACTTTGACCTACAGAGAGACAGACTTAAACTCAGAAATCATGGATGAGTAACCACTTCAAAATGCATTTTGCCAGCAAATTGTCATTAAAGTTTTCATTTACTTACTTGTTACATAATGGTCAAACTTCTATGCTATTAAACCCATTTTATTCCTTCCTATAACGAAAAGTTCAGCTTTTAATGGAGACTTTTTCTCTGTCCTGTAAACAGACCTCATGACTTTCAGCTCCCTGCTGTTACTTATTCACACATGAAACCACAAGACCTGTGCTTCATTAATTAAATTTGCCATTAAAAATTAAATAATGTGAATAAGTAGATGTAAGCGTTATCTCCATGGGTTTCATAAGTCTCACCGTTTCTCCAATTACTACCCAAGCAATTTTCATATTTCATACTGTCTGATTTCTCAAAGGGACTGGATTTGAGAGATCAAAATGAGAGAAAGTGGGAAAGAGAGAAAGCAACGTAGTAAAATTAAACATTTTTCAGGCAATAGGAAGTAGACCCGTCAGATACTATTAGCCTGCAGCACTCTGCAGTGAAACAGCAGCAGGAGAAGAAAACAGGAACAAATATGTTGTACGTGAGACCCAGCATGAGGCTGGCATTTAACGCACCTAAAGAAAGAAAAAATAGCCAAGAGATTCATTTACTGGTTGCACTGTCGATTAAAGTAGTTGTGGCACAACCTTGCCTAGTTTATTAGAGAGAGAGTTCAACTGCCCAGGCCCTGTACTATCGTCAGCCCCATCTGCAACAACATCAACTACAAACATGGACAAAAGTAGCTGGGAAAGAAACTAGTATGAAATAGCTCTGGATCCTAAAGCTGATGAAAAGCAGGCAAGTGAGAACCTGAATGGAGAGGCAAGAATCTCAGTGAAGGAAAGGAAGAGAGACCTGACCTCAAAGAAACCACAAGGTACACGGCATGCTGTGAAGATCAAGGAGGGGCACAGAAGACCTTCAACCTGAAGATGAAAGCTGCTGAGTTCTAAAAATGAAAAGGAATCATCTTTGCACATGATCCAACTGGGCCTCTTGCCTTTGAGTCAGACCTCTCTGCCTTCTTCTTCCCCTTTTCCCCTCAAAAACCCTGAAAACCAATGAAGCAGTATTTCCAATGCTATAAATCAGTATCTTTAAATGCTTCCCCAAGCAAGAAAAACAGAGTTTTACCATTTAAACCTGAGTTCGTTCAACAGATAGACTTGTTAAACAGGTTTTCCTTGGCCTCTAGGCCCTTTCCTACCTTGGGAAAGTCGCATTCACTTTTGCCCTAAACACTAAATGAGCAACAAATGGGCTAAATCAGCAACAGATGGGCCTTTCAGCATGGGCACAGTCATGGCAAGATCCATGATTTGGGGCTTCTACTTACGGAGAATAATTTTCCAAGTATCCTCATCTATACAACTTCAGATGCAAGATCTGATTCATTTTCAGTATTTTACCCTATCGCACTGTGGCAAGGGATAATGTTCCAATGGCCTACAAAAATCTAGAAGTTTATAATAAGGTCGCAAATGAGGAATCAAGCCAGGAACCACCTATGCACTTCCTGTGACCTCAGCAGAGCCGCCCACACACAAAGGCTAGTCAGCAGGATCAAGGTGTGGTATTTGCACTTGAAACAGTCTGAGCTGCCCATAGTCTTAGCGAAGTCCTTTAGCTTCATAAAACGATATTCCGTTGCACAGTAAAAGAACGAACATTCAACAAAAAATTACAAGACATCAACGCTGCTTTTAATTTACTCTCACAATATTTGATGCTTGAGATAAAATGGCATCTCACAAAGAAAAAGTTGAACATGAGACCTCAACTATTATTAAATAAAGCTCCTGGCAGTCTTAGTTGCAGAAATAAGTTTAAAAACATGACCAAAGGACACCATAAGGGCTCAAATAACAAGAGACACAGAAAGAATGAATGAACCACCTAAAATGTTTCACTTCTCTCAATAAAGCTAAGCCTTAGGGGAGCCAACTTCAGAACATCAGAGCTTTGTCATATGGGGAGAGCGCTCTCCAGAGAGGACAAACAAACTAAACAAAGAAATGTTAGTTTGAAAGATTTTCCCCTGCTATTAAATGATGGTTCGTAGCAAATAATAAAAACACCAATAAGTTATAAAAATACATAACTAGAGCCTAAAGACCAACAGAACCATTTTCTTTACCCTGCTGCTTTTCTACAGCAGATTTGCTGCTATACCCTTGCTCCCCACTCCTCCCAAAACACCCTTGCACTAAAAATTCCCCTTCCAAAGGGAACCAATTTTAAAACTTAGAGCTAAATTTGGAGTAATTTTAATTCAGCATTCCTCCTTGGCCGCAAACATGCAGAGAAACTCCAACACTCACTACACTGCCCAGGCCCTTTCCACAATATATCGCAAAGAAAGTAAGAAAACAATATAGCAAAAGATGGAGTTCTCAGGGTTATTTCAGGAGGGAAAGTAATTGAAGCATAAAGAGAAAACCCTGCCAGCTCATTCTCACATTGACATTAAACCACATTCCTTACAACTTCAGTGAAACATGCGCTACTTGCGGTAACATGTAAAACAGAAAACCGAGCAACACAAGCATGAGGAACCAGAAATTAATCAGATTTTAGGCAAAATTCTTTGTGAACATCAAGCAGCAGCAGCAAAAACTTGACACCAGGACACAGATTTCTCCATCAAGTTCAGTCTTGGTCAATAGATCAGAAGGTGTTTGGATTAAAAAAAACCCAGACCACCATCACCACAGCTATCTTGAGATATTTTGACACCTCAAAGTATAGAAGCTTGTCAGTGGTCACAGCGCTTAAAGATACAAAGAGGATTAACAGCTGTTGGAATGCTGCCAGCCTAGACAAATGCTAGTGATACCTCCGATGAAACGGAGCAGGCCAGCAGAGGCCTTGACAAATGCCGCAGACGACAGCTGGGGGATTAGATGGTACAATCTGCCTCGCACCTGACAGACACATTGCTTCGATCCCCTCTCCTGACGTCCAGCAAACCTCCCGCCGCAAGGCCCACTCGAGCCGATAGGAGCACGAGAGGTGGTGCCGCTTGGCGGGGGCAATATGCGGTGTGCCCCGGGAGTAGGAAACACTGCAAACTCGGGAGAGAAAGGGGAAAGAAAAGCAGAGGTTACTTCTCATGTATCAAATGTCAACTGGGAGATGTTCAAATTCCTGCTTCCAGCTGCTTCTAAAGCCAGAAATAAGACCTCACACCACCCTGATAAAGCAGCATGACTGCCACCTGCCTGCACGCACTTGGGGACAGGGAACAAGCAGGTGTCCTAGACACAGATGCTGCCACGAGGAACAGCGGGAAGCTACAGAAAAACTTCAGTCAGTGCAGGCTTCGCGAAGCGCCTTTGCTCACAGCACTGCAAAGGGAAGCAAAGGTACACTCGGGCACCACACACCTCACCAGGTCGCTGGTTCACACGCACTATAAATCAGGTTGCACATTCTCATTGCTCAGAAGTCTCATGCAAATGGCTCCTAACACATTTGAAAAATTGCTCCATCTACTTGCACCCCTCCCGCAGGTACAGAGGCAAATGAGCTGAACCGATCTGTTCACTGGACGACCCTTTGGATCTGTTAAAATCAACCTACACAATCAATCACTGCTATCAACTCTGGTCCAAAACAGGGAGTTTGGGAATTTCAGGACACATTGCAAGAAGCAATCTCTTCACCTCCTGAGCTCGCTCCTCTTGAGTCCCTGCTCAGCCTGTTTGTTGGTTTCAGCTAGCATTTAGCTAAAAGAGACATTCGCATTTTCTCCTTCCTATCAAGCACAAGTGCACATATACATAGAAGCCGTTTCACGAGGAAGAGAAATATGCATACAAAGCATATCACGAGAGCGTAGAAGCCAAGGGTTAAACTGCTTTTATGCGAAGTCAAATGCTTTTACTCAAAAGGTAATAGAGGAAAGATACAAGCAACTACAACAGCTTGCTGAAAGGGAGAAAAGATTTTTTTTTTTTTACCCAAAGCCAACTTCTAAACACAGCTCTGTTGTTTGCTGTTCATGTGTGGGTTCATCCACTCCTCCTGCTGAGACCAATAATGAAATGAGACCATTGAATTTGTGTCATTCTATTCTTTCCTTCGGCAACAGGCTGTGAGATTATAAATTTTGGATTAAGATTCAGAGGACAGAAAAAGAGCAATGTCCACAGTAACAACACAGGAAAGTTAAACTAGTCACAGGCAGAAGTATATTCCTGTTTGAACAGAGCTTCTCAGGACTGCAATATTATCCTGAGTTGAAAGCAAAATATTAATTCTCTAGCATACCTAGACAGCTTCTCAAAAATAAAATCCCCCAAAACACCAATCTCCACAAAACTTTAGAGAGGCAGAGCTGGAGAGAAGGACCACAGCTGAGTTTATCCTATGGATAACAAGTTAGGCACAAAAAGGTTAAGCTACAGCCCCTAAAGCACACAGTGAATCAAAGCTACACACCCCAGGACTTCCCAGAACCAGGTCCCACACTGAGATACTCCATCTGGGTAAGAACGGGTTTACAGACCCAGCCCGAGATCGCACGCTAGAGTCAGACTGTCTCTAGGAAGGTACCCTGGGAAGAGTCCAATTAAAACAGGTACCCCACAGAAAGATGATATTAGGAACTTCTTCGAAGGGCTGCAGGTGCCTCACTGGAAACACGCAGAAAAGCCTCATGTTATCTTCAACTCAGAAAGACAGCCAGCAACAAAGAAATTATTACTACACAAGCGATTAAAAGGGGAAGAAGGAGCAAAAAACTCCCAGAAAGAATTAAACACTGCATTTATATGAGGTTGCTTTAAAGCACACCATTCTGAAAGACTGCAAATTAAGCATTAGTAATTCTTTAAACAAAAACTCTGGAAAGTAAAAGCACCTTCAAAGAGAAAGGCCATAGAATGCCAGCAGGCAACCAGGCTTTCTGACAAGGACAGCAACAGCAACATGAAAGGCCCAGATTAACGCTGAAACTGTTGTAGGAGAGTATCACTCCGCTCTCCTCCTAGCTGGAAGTTTAATATAGGAGCGAGAAGTCTTAGGTGAGAAATTCACAGTAAATGCCCAAATCAATTATACCTGACAAGTGCAGGTAAACAGGCTTCCCAAGCATTGATTAAACATCAACGGTTTTCAGCATCTGCTTCAGAGAAGTCCTACACCTGGCTGACCTGCACAGATAACGTAGTGTCTATGATTTTAAAAGCAAGGCAATGCCTGCTAAATCCCTGCGCCCGGGCTGGGCAGCTGCACAACTAGTTCCGTAGTGACACCTGGGTCCTATCAGCCGACCCGTCACACAACCAGGATGAACTCCTAGGTCACAGGACGCTGCCGCTAACAACTGGGCATTGTCCAAGAGAGACCGACAGGCATGCAGAGAACCAGCACTAAGGGAAGGGGAGAAGAGGGGAAGAAGGGAATTGCCAGAATATCAAGAGTGCCAAGGTATGTAGCTTAAAGTTTCATTAGGAGGCTGACCAGCACTTCAGAGGAAAAAAAATTATTTAAAAAAAAATAGAAAATTGGCAGTCATGAAGTACTTGTCATACATAAAAAAAGATATTAAATACATTCCCCTGTCAGGCCCATCACAGGAGCTTATTTCGGGAAGGGAGGAACATTATAGCTAAGGTTTGATGCCATCATGCCAAAGCTGGTATTTGACAGAGCCTCCGACAGAACTCCCACCACCTCAGACGGGCACGCTGCAGCTAAAACTCCCGGCTTTCTCTGCTGAGAATATCCCTAAACCCCATTTATAAACTGCAGCAGCTGGCCCAGTTAAGAGTTCCTGTCCCGATTTTAAAAACCTAAATTATATTCATGACCCTATCCTTTTCCACAACAGGTAGATAAGGAATGCAACTGGATTCCCAGAGGAAGCCGGAATAAGAGGGACTCAATGCAGTAGGATGTGCAAGAGGACTGGAGAACACTGAAGAAAATGCATCACATCCATGCACTTGCATGGGTAAAGGGAACTGCAAGGAAGAGAGTCACTGTAAGAAACAAACAAACGAAAAACCACCAAAAACCAGAAGTATACCAAAGCCTGCAAGTTCAACCCCCTCCTGGGGTTCCTCCTCTACCCCCAACTGCAAATTATTCTCCATGTGCAGCTTCCAGTAAATCAAGCTTTGCTAAATAACCCCAACATGTGCGGGGCTGAGAACCAGCCAACAAGCAATGATGAGATGTCCCTGGAATGATTAAGGAAAATGCAGACATCTCTCAGGTTACAAGGAAGCCTGTTGTACTCTTCCCTTAGTGCATATGCAATGCTGCAAGCACTGTTCTGAAAACCTCTGATATTCAAAGGCTCATTTGGTTGACAAGGAGCCTGTGGATTCGTGGACAGATTGTCACACAAACTGTCAGGTTTTTAGAGAGACTATCAGACCTCTCTTTGCCTACGTTATGGAACACATCAAAGACACAGAAGATGAACCAGACGCAGACTGCACAGATCTGACAGAATGGTGGGTGTACATATTCAGAATACTGTACTGCTGGGGGGGGAGGCTTAATGTGAATAATCAGGGGCTGAAAGTTCCAGAAATGTGACAGGTTTTGGCAGCGATTCTCATCTTTGCATTTATTTATCGAAGGGAGAAAAACTGCCACACTAGAGGCAAACTTGGGAGAGGAAGAAAAATTATATCAGCAGCAATTTATTTTGCCACCGTACTTTTTCCTTATTATTATTAGTCCCAGAGCATTTTCTGAAGATATTTATATTTTCAGTCAGGGTTCTCTCACTACACTTGCAGCATCTCTTCCCATTTTATCCTGTAGGAGAGGCTGGTTTAATGATTACAGCCAAAAAGACTGCTAGGACTTTACAGGTCACTGTACACAGTTAATGACACAGACAAATCCACACTTTCAGAAGTGCCCGCTGGCTTGCGGCTCTGTCTGGAGATGCTCAGGAGCTCATTATTCAAAACTTCAAGCTCAAGTTATGGGTAATCAGCACATCTGAAGAAATATACCATACCCAGACAACCAAAAAGTGAAGTAACAAAAGCTATTATAGAAAATACTAACCTTCAGCATTAGGGTCTCACTTTTTAAATGAGGACAATGTTCACTTATCTTCCAGTGAGCTAGAAACCTCAGTTAATGAATATCTGGAAAAAGTTCCCAGCGCCACAGCTCAAAAGTAGTTTTACAAGGATAACTTGATGTCATTCCCCTTTATTGGTAATACTTGGACAAATATAAAGCGATGGTATATTTATTTTACAGCTGGCAAAAAAAAGTTATTAGTCTACTTCTACCAAGAAGTACTGATTATTACTTAAAAAGGAAAGTTAAATATAAAATGAAACACTGATAACAAGAAAAAGAAAATGGATTAACACAGATTCCTTTAGCCTGCCTTTACAATACACTGTCACATAACCTCCAGTTCTCCCTGCAAGGCACCAGTTATTCCAGAGAAAAGAACACTAGTATCTTTTTATATTTATTTTGCTATTCAAAATGGATTTAAATTCTCCACACAATAAACAGAAAATAAATACGATGTTTATCCTAAGATAAAAAAAGCCAAGGAGGACAAAGGAGAAGGGATCGTAAAAGGGATAAGAAAGAAATCAGAAAATATTTGTAAGCAATTTCCTTTCCATCATTTGACAGTCTCATTCTCTCTGCTTTTAGTGATCTTCTCTTTCACATGGTTTTTAACGGAGCCGTTTTGCCTCCTCTGAAGAGGACAAGGCATTGAAGAGACATCTCTGTAGCTGGCAAAGAGCTTGTGAAGTCTCCAACGACAAGACCAGAAGGATCACAGACCGCCAATCAGGTAGAGAGAGGCATTTTCACAGCAGGGCTATTGAGATGTAAATATTAACATAAAAATCAAACACCAACAGAGAGCAGAGGCGGCCACACAAGTGCTTCATTCCCATACTCCAGCAGCAACCATTCCCTCTCAGTCGATGACCGTCACAACCCTGGTGCATGATGTCACCCATGGTTGACAACAATAGCATTTGGTCACCCCCAGCTTAGTATCGTACTTTCATTACAGAATCCAGGCAGAGAAAAAGGAACAAGGGATTTCTCACTTTTAACCCATTACGGAATAATAGGAATAATTGCTTACTAACATTAAACCAGAAAAATCTCATAAAGCCTTGCTGCCAAGGCATCTCAGGAACATAAATGGAATAATGTCACACGTATGGTGTACCATACACCCGTAGATGCAAGCTAAATCTACTCTCAGAATTTAATCTCTAAATACCATCTCTAACAGTAAGGAACACTACGTGCAAACAACAACAGACCTTGACTTTGGGACTAAACAAGGAAGAAATAAAAGTAGGCTTAAAGCTCCAAAAGAGATATTTTGGTATAAGCATCTGTAATTATCCGGGGTTTGTTGCTGTAGCTGATAAACGTTGTACCAAGAAAAGGTTTGGGAAACAGTGTTATAAGTGGATTTTTCAGGCTTATGAAAACAGTATCAGTTTTTCACCTGTATCTACTGGAGAAGACCAAACAAAATATCCTAGCCCTTCAACTGAGGACAGCTTGGGCTCAGAAGTTAGACAACAAGAATGCAGAGAAGGGACAGAACTATACTTTTGCAGGGGAACAACAGGAAGGGGAAAAAAAAAAAAAACAAATGCCACAAACTGCAGACCTGCAACCAGATCCTCTCTCCACAGAACAAGTGAACACACAACAAACTTATAACCCAGCACTGTCCTATTTTCAACGGGCAAGGACAGACTCTGTGTTCCTCACTGGGACACCCTTTGCCTATCATAGAAATTGACAGCTAGGACACAATTTTTTTTTTTTCGTTCGTCCTGCAACAAACCCTTGCCTCTAACTGGAGGAAGAGTTATTATCTCAGTGTCACACGAATGAGTGATTAGCCATCAGGAAGTAATGGCTTTTTGCTGCTGCTAGCAGAAGCAGTATCTCAGCAAATGACCTAAAGGTGAAAGGTCTCATATACTACACTTAATCCCCTAAACAGCCAAAGGAAATTTTGTGGTATGCGTAACTATTATGAAAAATGAAGTTAAAAAAATTCATATACGTGCCCAGGCAGGCACACGATACAGCATTTTTACACACCCATATGAGTCGTCTTCTCTGTTT
>NW_009212202.1:35850-51074 GCF_000690835.1 Fulmarus glacialis
GGGGGGGGGCGCGGAATCCAGGCACTTCTCAATTGACCCAGGCATGCAAGCTCACAGCAACCTTGCAGTTTGAAATTATATAAGCAAAAATTTGGCTTCTGTTCAGAAGAACGGGGAGGGAGAAGGAAAAGGAATTAAGCCTTTTTTCTTATGAAAAGACCTGAAATGCAGTAATTGGAAAGGAAAAGAAAGGCTAGCTCTTCTCTTAAAATAACCTAGTTATTACAAATCTTCTCAAATCAGAGGCTTAGAGTTTTATCTCAGCTCCTGCATCTCCTTCTCCCATCTCTCGCTCCTCTGTGGCCCCTTGGAGGCTGACACAGATTAAGTGGCCTCTCTGTGTTCTATGGCTCTGTGGCCATTCCTTGCTGTCGCTGCTCTCTGTGCAGGGCAGCATCTTTTATCTGATGGCTACTCCACTGGTGAGTACCGACCAGGGCAAAACTCTCCACGTTTGTCAGGGTTCGACTCTACAGAAGGCAGACAGTTCCAGTGTGTATGAGATGTATGTTTATTATTTTTATTTAAAACAAAACACAAATTCAGCCATTATTTCATATTTACTTACAATGGGGCTGGACTATGAATGAGTGAGTCGGGTAATCCTCATTTGAGTCAAGGTGTTTAATGGTAAACTGCCATTGGGATTATTCTTGGTGCTGCAGAATATATATCCAAACCACGAGCTAACTCCAAAACCAAGCAAACCCACCACTCATCATCCTGGGATCAAGAGAGTCTGTTACAGACAAAGCAAATACCAATTGCAGTGGCTTAAGACCTCATGGTGAGCCTGATGGTGCACATACATTTAAGAACATTAAAACATGTTATTTACAAGCTACTTCTGAGTCACTCTAGTCTCTTGGGAACGTGCATTATATGTTCAAGAAATTGGAATAGCTCTTTTATTTATGTTTCTTTAAAATGACTGGCAGATGGGGAAAAACCTTCAGAGAAGTGGCCCTAGGCTGTCACGAAACATGTATTTAACACACCCACAGTAAACTACTAAACACACTCACTTCAGAAGGTACAGCTGCCGTAAATACAGAGTAGTCCCTTTTTAAAGTCTGATCTCTGGACTACTTAATTCAGCACAAATTTGAGATGTTCTGTGGAGTCTGCCCAATTTACAGAGTAATTATTAGCCATATTTTCCATTAACATGATGACAGCATATTCTGTAAGGGCAGAGCCATAATTTTAAGGACCTTTTCAAAATGAGCCCAGGCCTTGGCTTTATTTTTAAGTCACGATAGTGATGCCTTTTTTCCTGCCACATGTGGAAGGACCGCTGTGGGCTGAAATAGAAATCTCAGATTCCCCCAAATCAGGCTCCTATGCAAGTAGATTCCACACACAGAAGGAAGTTTTGTCTACCTGAAACAATTTCCAAGACTCAGTCTAAATCTGGAATATCCCATGAGAAGCACAAGCTTCAATCATCCAAATCCCAGCAGACACACAGACTCCAGCCTAAGGTCTGGAACATATTTAATCAATTCACTGTGCTAACTCTACAGTTTCATAAAATAGCCAATACTGCAATAACAGGGCCAAAAATTAATTGTACACTGGTTGGCGAATTACACGGAAACAGGCAGCACTGGTATTTATTGCAGCAGGATAATGTAGTTGGTGCTAAGGTACAACTACACCACAGTAAAAATAGGTGAGAGACAGTGTGTCTGCACGCATGTGTATGTATGTATGTGCATGCGAGCGCTGCTTTCCATTAGAAAAGTAGCACTGGCTTTACTGGTAACAGTGCTACTTGTATATATACATATTTATAAATACCATTCTGCTTATAAACAAGCATATACACAGCACAAAGAGAGAGAAAACAGAAATTTAAACTATTAGGCAGTAAGAAAATTAATGAAGGGAAAATTGGGTTGAATAAAAAACGGCAGGGGAGGGTATCAGAAATATTAGATAATGGGGAAAGCTCTCAAAAGTAAGACAAAAGCACCCCTTGTTTTGCTCTTTTTGGACCAGACTTGACAAATACTCTGGTGTTGAGTTCTAACAAAGAGACAAGATCACATTCTAGGTCTTTTTGTTCTGCCTTTAACAAGTCTTCATAGTGATACACTGATGAGACCAGATACCAGATTGTTATCTAAATTCAGCTGCTAAATTCAGTGTTAAGACACTAAGTTCAAACCACACATTGCCACATTTATTTCACAAGTCGAGCCTGAGGACGGATTCCTCCAAGATGAAGCAGCCCATAAGCACCACTCTGTCCCTCTGCAAAGGTACTCTAAATGCCAGGGAAACAAAATCACCGTAAGGCTCTGACAGTTCACCCTTCAGCACACAGACTGCAAACGCATCCCTACACTAATCGTCCAGACTGAAGGGGAAGCAAACACTTAGTTGCTGTTTGCATAGAGGCTCCTTGTAATTTGATGTCATGTACTGTACATCAGTCAACACATACTGAAGAGAGAACACACACTGCAGAGAAGGCAGAGAGGCAGTGCTGACATCTAACACATTTTATTTACCCTGTTACAGATGTTCTTTGAGTTCATCAAATTACCAGTCAATTTATCTGATCTCTAAAAGCTGGTGTACTGAGGTATATTAACTACTAAACTTTAAAAGCTTTCAGCAAAACAGCCATTAAATGGGTGAATTGAGCACAGGGTACTGGAAGTCAGTTTGCGAGCTGGCCAACGGCAACAACGAAGCAACCTCTCCACGCAGACAGGGAGACAACGGAGAAGCATTAGGAAGGCAGCCTCCCCTAGATGCTGTTCAGTCCTAACAGATACTGGTGGAAAAAAGAAATTACGGATGCCGTACTGCCTCCTCCTCCCCCAGCATGACATTTAATGTCTGTGAATAACTGAAAAGAGGAAGAGGATGGGAGGTCAGAACCGGTTCAGACAACAATTTCAGGTTCGTTCTTTTTTCATTTTGTTCCCGTTCAGAAATTTAACGCGCACACAGGACAAAATCTTCAGTTCTCTAAATATCAAAGGCTGTGCCCTGAGAGACTGCTAGAGCCACCGCCACCTGAATGACAACGTCCACACAGCCTTGGACAGACAGCCCAAGCGACTGGGAAGCAATCTGAATGATTAGGATGGATCTTATCAGCCTATTTCAGAAAACTATACTGGGGATTATTCTTCTTGTGTTCAGAAGATTAAATCAACAGTTCGACGAACTGGGTGTTTCGTTATGTTGGTCCACTGGCCTGAAAGGCAAACTGCTTTTTTGGATCACAGCTATTGTAGGTTCACATCAAGCACCACTGGTTCTTTGGGAGGAAGGATTTGCAGCAGGGGCAGGGGATGAGATGAGAATTGAACAAATTAGGTAAGGAAAAAAAAAAATGGAAATTGTAAACAATATT
The DNA here is from genome assembly GCF_000690835.1 of Fulmarus glacialis. Lineage (NCBI taxonomy): Eukaryota > Metazoa > Chordata > Aves > Procellariiformes > Procellariidae > Fulmarus > Fulmarus glacialis. The sequence goes on from NW_009212202.1 coordinate 39,227, forward strand.
GTAAGGCTCGATTACAAAGGCAGGGACAAGTGATACTTCTGAAAGAGAAACACATTTTTTGAGACCAGAACTTGGTTTCACACTAGCTCTTCTTCCTCAAAGTACCCCACAGCACTGGCTAGAGCAGTAAGCCAGTGGCTGGCAATACAGTGACTGGAGGCAAACAAAGCAGCCCTTACACACACAGCAATAGCTCACATGCAGCCCTAAGATGTTACAGGCCATTTTATTGAGAAAGTAAATGGTGTCAGTGACACCTGCCAAGACACATCAACTCATTTAAGAAAAGGGCACTGAATCTTTAACGCCCACTGAGAGGGCAGAGGGTTCGGTTGAAGATAACACCTCAACACGCCTTCCTTTTTCAAAGGTAGGCAAGTGCTCTCTAGCTCTCGTGGATACAGACACAGCCTAGGATCCCAACTCAGGGAGCTGATTCCTCATCCCCTTCAAAAGAAATCCCCTGCCACCTTTGGCCATCAGTTTGTTCAGCTCCGCAGAATCTGCTTAAAATTGATCATGAAGACCCAACATGAACATATTTTCTGGAAGGCTTTTTTTCCCAGGCTGCTGTCACTTTCTCTGCAGAGATTTTTATTGAGATGAGCTACTGGCCAAAAAGCATAGAAATGACAGTGGACTCACATGTAGGGGTGACCTTGGTGCACCAGAAGTGGGAGAATGCTCCAAGAAGAAGGATCAAGGCCAATAAGAATAACAAACAAAAATAAGTTCGCCTCCTGTTCTTTACACATCCTAAACGCTTTACAAATATGAATTAAATGGTAAACGCAAGGGCAAAAGGAGATTAATTTAAACAAACCAAACAAGGTGAATGCCACACACAAAATTACGTGATTTGTGAAGCTAAGCAGAGAAAAAGGTGCAGTCTACCTTATTAATTAAAAAAAAAGGTATTTGTTTAATGCATTCCTTTCCCACTTGCATAAATACTCTACAGCTTATGAATACCTCTTGTGCTACTTACTGTACTGAAAAACTACAAGCAGAAAAACATTGCATATTAATGCACCCACTGCTCACAGTAGTCCACAGCCACCTAATAAAAGATAACATGGGAGCCAGAGCTTAGGAAAATCCAAACAAAGAAGAGACACCCATCTGTAGCAAGGAGTTTACTTCATCTGCCGAGATTACCTTCAGTCGTTCTCTGCCATTTTACACTACTCCAAAGAGCTGCCCATGTTTTGCTATACTGTAGCACTGCCCTTAATCTTTGTCAAGCTAAACCCAGTAAGAGATCAAACAGCAAAAAGAGTCAAACAAATATTTACTTGGGAGAAAGTATACAACTAATATGCCAAGTGAAACCTCCTGGCATCTGAAGGGTTCCAGGAGAGACTGCATTTCTTTCTTATTGTACTTTTTAAAGGATGTTTCTACCATTTGGAGAAAGCAGGACAACGCATACACAGAATCCTTAATAAAAATCCCAGTTCTGAGCTAGTATATATGTTAACTATTTATACCAAGCTCCCTCCATCTCCCTCCCTGCTTCTCAGTAACATATAAATGCATGAAAGAACATCATCTTCTCAAATTGAGTGTTTCTAAGGTTTTCCTTACAGATTATTAGGTCCAACTCTCATTCTTTCTACCCAGAGAAACACTACAGTACAAAACCTCCTTCAAAACAGTTGAGAAAACACCCACTTTTTGTGAAACGATTCCAAATTACATTGATGAGATGTAAAATTACTCTAACAAGTCAAAGTTAGAAGTTTAACCGCTTACAACAAATTATCCAGGTCTCATTACTGGATTACTTATTCGAGATTAGACAGTCACATTGGAAACACAGGTGTGGAAGGGAATGTCTCTATCACCAGCTCCAAAATCCTGCAATTACACACAGTCATATAAGAAATAGTCAGTTCAAAGGATATATTCCCTGTAATTTTCCTGATTACCAAAATAGTTCAGGCACTCCAAAACAAAAACATACAAGCAACGCAAGAGACTGAAACACGTAACTACAATGAACTACCAGAGTTGAAGTGAGGAAGACCAAGGGCATCACCAGTGTCCTGATCCTCTGCAAGGAATTTGTTCAATAAAATTTGATTAAAAAAAAAGTCTAAAAAGCATGCACCGCACTGCAGGCAGAACAAAACAAAACCTACCACCCCTTCACACACACACAACCCCTGACAAACTGATAATGAAGGGCGCAGTGGGGAGAATACCTCCCAACAACAAATCACAGCACTGGTTTAATCCCAGCACAGCTGGGATTCATGCATTCAAATCTGCACTCAAAATAGCTGAATGCTGCGAGTAGCAGTAGCGCGTGGCATTTGCTCAACACAAGTCAGAAGTGCAAATCAAGCGTTAGGCACTACAAAGAAAGAGAACGAAACAGTGATTCTGATACAGCTACCATATATATTCATGGTCCACCTATATCTTGAGCACTGTGTGCACATTTCTGGTCCATACCTCTCAGGGAGGATTAAATAGATGTGGAAGAGTTTCAAAGACGACCAGCCAGGATGATCAAAGCATTTGGGGCAAGTATACCATTGCCCTCCTCTTACACTCATCCCTGGACATCCGCTTTCAGTCACAGTCAGGACCAGTATATTGAACTAGATGGATCTTTAGTGTGACACAGCACTGCTGCACTCACCGTCTTAACTTCTTCCAGTGCTTTAGTAGAAGACGTAGGGAAAACCCCAAAAGCTGAAACACTGAAATTATTTTGTCACACACACCCTTTCCTGTAAAAATTTTAATAAGACTTTCTAGAGAAACTGAGTTTCTCAAGATCTATTTGAAATAAGATACACCCATAGTTCATCTCATGCAAAACTACAGGCAAAGCCTTTTTAGCATTTCTATAGCTTTAGTGTTTCACAACACTTTGCCCTCCCATTATAAGCTATTCCATCATATAGATGGAATAACTGAGATAGATGGACTAAGTAATTGTTTCAAACTCCCAAAAGAGAAACAGCTATTAGAAAATGAGTAGGTTTTTGCTTCCAATTCTGTGCTCTGTCCAGTAGATTACAGTACTCTTTCAGAGATTACAAAATAAAAGGATAATATATTCAACACAATCTGCTGCATTCAGGGAAACTACTGAGTTCAATTCTGGTCAATACATCTCAGACAGAGCCACAAGGGGGAAAGGGCCCAAAGACAAACAAGTAGAATGAGAAACCTGGAAAAAAATCATTCATACAAGCAGAGGCTGAAAAGGTGAGGTCTGCTCAGCTTAATGGGAAGGTGAAAGAGGGAACAGAAGTCTACAGGTAATGAATAATGAAGAGATTTTCTTTTATCTCTTCAACATAAAGGGTATTAAATGAAAAAAAAGTATTTGAAGCTGGTAACAGAGAATTTATAGAGTATATAAGTTAACCTGTGGCACACACTGCCACATGGTACTGGAGGCAAAGAGCTAAACAAGGCTTCAGGAAAAATGCCTGAGACAGGTAGAATAACGATGGCAGTAATCCAAGTTCCATTACAGTGAATAAAAATACTGAATAAAAATAAACTCTTTTGCAGCAGGGCATGTGTCAGCCTCCGACTGACAACACTTAGCAATACTTTTCTCCAAGTTGTTTTCCAAAAGGTTTTTTTGTATTTTTGTTTTGGTGAGGTTTTTTTTGCATCTTCCTTCAAAGCCTTTGAAAACTGACCACTGTCAGAAGAAACAGGACAATCTCCATGTTTGATTCAGTGCAGCAGCTACTAAGTTGTAAGGAGTATATAACACCACTATTCTATTATATCAACAGTTTAAAACATCCTTCAAAAACTAAGTCTCCTACTGCTGAATTCTGTTATCATGCAGAAGTAGGGACAAAGCCAACCTGACGTTATAGATAGGCACAGCAGGGAAGGAAAGGGGCACATTCCTGATAGCCTGGTCCTTGGAAGGAGAAATTTCAGCTTTCTAACTCCACACTGAGCCATCACATCCATTCACTCCCAGCCCAACACCTCCGAACTACCAGTGACCACACGCCAAGTGACCATCCCCTCTGAAAACAGCGGAGAAAGCAAACTTCCATTTCAGAGCTCCTCCCCATCTCATCCCCTTACCGAGAGCTTTTTTCTAAAGTATACACACACATATATACATAGATACATAAAACTATATCTAAGCCTGAGTTGGAAGGTTTTAGCACAGTGGAAGGAAAAATAAATAAATAAATGCCAAGGTCTGCGTATATTCAACAAATAAAAGCAGAATTATATAAAAGCAACAGCTAATAAAAAAGATTGTTCTGTGCTGTGTTTTCCATCTTTCCAACCATTATAGGAATAAAATTATCCACAGAAAAGATCGAAAACCTTTTTCAAAACTAATACAATTAAGCTTTATTACACTGTTTCAAGTACATTTCTCTCCTCTCCCTTCTAGCCCCCACCACCTCCCACTCCAATCTAGACTAACGGTTGGAGGCATTCTTCTATTTTATTACCAGCAAAATGCTAGTGTTCAAGGGTCAGAAACTATCTAGTCTTTCAAGAGAGGAAAGGAAACCTGTCCTTTTTATCTACTTGCTTTTGTACACGTAAGAACTAGAAGATAGTTTCTATGCAGCTCTGCAATTTGAATAGGACTATGGGAAGGCCACCTTACTTCCCTGAGAAGATCCTGCACTAAAATATCCATCACCTTGTTTAAAAAGTTACCCTGCAGCAAGGGACTTGGACCTGAAAAGGGAAACACAAAACACAACAAAAGACTTCAAAAAGAGGACAATGCAGCCTGGACACAAACTTCTCCCCACTCCACTGTCCATAAAGGACAGACACACATACAGATTTTCCCTGCAGTTTCCACTTCATGAAACCACATCCAGAGAGAAGAATATAATAGAAGCACACAGCATGAGACCAAGAAATTGCAAAAATTCCCTTTGCGTATGAACATATGGACAACTGCGATAATTAGAACGATAGCTGCTAGATTGTTTGCAATTTCACTGAACAATCCCCATTATCTAGAAATAGAATTTAAAAATCTGAATGCAAGACTGAGTGGTAGCTTTAATAGTTTATTTTTTAATGAACTGTATGGATTAAAGTGTTGCAAAATTGTATCATGTGAAATTGCTCATGGGCATGTTTTACCATCAATGGCTTAAAAAAATGCTGCATGGACAATCATGCAGAAGCAGGGAATGAGATGGGGAATAGATGTGCCGATAGTTTCCTACCATTTCTATAATCTGCAATTTTCCATGTTCCATATTCACCATCACGCTACATGTTGGTAGTAAAGCTGATTGATTTCTCTGTCTCTTTACAACCCACCTTTTTCATTGTTTGCATTTCTTTTTAGTCGCATAACACAACTACAAGTTGGATATATGCAACTCCCTGTCAGGAGGTCTAATTGCTTCAAATTGGAGAAGATTATTCTCCACATTTATTAAAAAATAAAGACTACTTATAACATTATTTCATTTTGCCAGGAAGTGAAAAATGCATTAGTTCATAAGGAACAGCATGGCTGCTCCTATTTTTATGGCATCAATTTTTAAAAACTCATCATGGAAAACAATTAAACAGAGAAGCAAATCCCACGTTTAGGGGAGAGATTCAAATCCCTAAATGGATTTTCAAAGGTCATTTCAGGCTTAAAAGATGCTTGACAGTGTCTCTTTAAATCATGTTCATTTCAAAGGCTTATCCAGCAAGAAGCAGGCAGTGCACTGCAGCACCATTCTTTGAACTGTTGGGTTCCCCAGAGAAAAATTAATAATACAACTTTAATTCAAATTTATAGCAAGATTTGTGGGTTGTTTTTTTTTTTAATTTAGGAAAGGATTTTTAACAAAAGGAATAAAAAAAACCAGGGCAGTTGTTTTTTTCAATTTAGCATGCACCTAAACTCCATAGTGAAAAAGAAAATAAAGTTTGAACTACTAGAAATCTGTTTTTAAAAATCGTCCAGTTAAAACCCCTTTATCTTTCAAATGCAAGTTGCTCAAAAGATTTGGTTTGTACAGCTTTTTCATCCCTTAATTATGTAAGGGGTGGGGGACAGATAGATATTGGGAGCTGACAGTTCCAGGTTTCAGCGCAATGCTTCTTGTTTCTCTACTCTTTGGATCCACACAGATCCACATCCGATCCCATTAGTATGCAGAGGCCACAAATAAAAGACAATTTAGCCTTACCTTCCTCTCAATGCGGGCCAGCTGCTCTTTATAGAAGGCCTCTTGCCGCTTCAACTCTGCCTCCCTGCCTTGTAGCTCCACGGCCTGGGAAGAAGAACAAAAGCGCATCAGTAGAAGAAGAAATTAAAAATAAAAAGTGTGAGTGCAAGGAAAGCGCATGGGATGCACACTGAAAGGAACTAAAAAAAAAAAATCATTGCTTAGGACTGGTGTATGGGATCCCTCTCGGTGGAACTTCAGTACTGCAGTTCATTTTGGATTATCCCCACAAGTTTGAAATGCTCTTATTAGTATCATACTCAAACTCATAACCTTGATTTTATTTCTCCTTATTAAATGAAAACGTATAATCATAAAAAGGTGACACCTTCCTATCACCTTTTTCAGGACTCCACCTTATCCAAGTCTTTGTTTTTCCACGAATCATGGTTATTACTCCACTTCAATGTTCTTCACCTTACCTTGAAAATAAACCTCAAATCCTCCACTTTATAAACACTTGCCCTTTGGAGAGTCAGAAAACTTCTACAGATGTAACACATCCCTGCAATTATGAGGAAAATCCAAAATACAAGGCTACATTGTAACATTTTTATAGCAAGACACATTCTCACTGACCATGCATTTGCTTTTGCAGACATACACGGGACTACCCTGACAATTAAGTACTCTCTCTGTGCATACACCACCAGCATGCCCAGAGTTCCTCTGGCTGGGTGACGCAGATTTGGAAAGGAGATGGCTGTCAGAGAATTTCTCTTCCATCTTCCAAAGTATAACTGTGACACTTCCAAAACAGCAAGCTTCCAAAACAGTGTATACAAGCACATGCTTAAGCATAACCTGGTCATCAGCTAAACAGTGCTCAATTAAAAAAAAAGAAATCTGTGTGGTTACAGCAACAGCTTTTGCCTTTTAGCTTTTTACAACCAGCAGCACTTCATTGCATTCCCACCCCTAAGCTGAACTCACATTAAGAAAACATGGCATCGATGGAACTGAACCAAACTTTTAAAGTTTAAAAATAACAAGCAACAATAGCAAGAAGAATGGCACTTGGTTTTCTTCCCCCATCCTGCCCCAAAAATCTCTGGGGCCACATAAGTTATCAACAGGCAGAAGACCTTTCAAAACCAGAATTGCTAGTCCATTTAACATGAACACAAACCCTGCTAATCTATAGCATCACAGCAGCATTGCTCTTAACTACTAATGATGATGGTACAATCACAGAGAACGCTGGTCCAATATGATTAAGCAGCTGGGACAGAAACATCCCCGTGGGCTCAGACCTGTCATTTTACAGCCAACAGCCATTGTTAATGAGAAAAATTACATCTGAAAGCAAGTTGCTGTGCATTTCCTTCTTTCTCCTCCCCTGCTGATGGAAATACAGTGGTATAATAGGGCTTAGAAGATATTTTTAAGATAGGCAGTGAGGGACGGTCGATAAGTAAGCAAGAAAAGGAGTACATTAAATAGGGGGATTGTAGGGGTGTGGTGGTGGTGTCTGTTTGTTTTTAAAGGAAAAAAATATTTTGGTCCCCATGTTTGTCATCCCAGCCAACAGGGCCACGGTAAGGCACAAACACTATAGACTCATATCTAAATCCTCTTTCTCTCAAAGACACTTGATTAAAGGCAAAATCTCTGGCTTTGTTTTAACCAGAGCTGCTATATATCTTCCAGCCTGCAAACTGGCTGAAATACAACGGGGAGAGGGATGAGAATGAGCTGCCCCATACATGTAGCCTGACCAAGGAGATACCACAGCAACAATAGCGGCACTGATGGGCACTTTCTAAGTGCCAAAATTATCACCATTTTCTGATAAGAGAACCATAGCTATCCTTGTGAACCAATATCCATCTTCTATACAGAAAAGGACTAAGCAATTTCAACTGAAATGAAACAGATGTAAGAAGAAACAGACCACCAGGGTGGTCTGGTGGATGACCAAAGGACCCTGATTCTCCTGATGATTTTCTGCATAACACCCATAAAATCAGATTACTAAACAAGTGACTTGTATTTCCTTAAGGAGAAATTAAATAAGGAAAAGAAAGAAGAGTAACATAGTATTGACCCGTCTGCACAATTCAGATGGAAGGTGCTTTTCGTGTGAAGTATAATACAAGGGAAAAAAAAGAAAAAAAAAAAAAAAAAAAAAAGAGTCAAAAGATGAACTCTTAAAAACAAGAAAGTTTCTGCTTAATCTAAATAAATTAATTATGTGGCAGCGCTACTCTCCCAGGGTAGCAAACTATTCGGGGGGGACAAAACCAATACATGTAACAATACTGGTGGGCAAGAGGCTTTATTCTGTTTCTGGCAAGACATGGATCCGTGTACCCACACACCCACTAATCTTTTCAACCTATGAGCTTGCCTGACCTCATTCACCAAAAAATTCAGCATATTTATCTATGTGACACCTCTGGAAGGGAACACAAACCAAATACCTAATCTCTCAAGTAGGGTGCTGAGATGCAGACACACTAGAGGTGTGCTGATCTGCATGATGACGACCTATGGACTCCCAAGCAGACCTGACTTGAGTGGGATGCCCACAGTGAATAATGCCTTCACACCAATGCACCCTGCAGCAGACAGACATTCTGCTAGTGACTTCCCTAGGGTCTTTCAAAAATGATATCAAAGAATCAAAACCAGATCTCCCAACTGCAGACTACAACGTCAGTATACTCACCGTCCTTCCCCCTAAGTAATTTCTCCTGTATTATCTCCCATTATGTCCCACTTATTGCCCATAAGTTGTATGATGAACCAGAGGTTGCAGAGAAAACTTTTACTCGCAGCTCAAACATATTTTCAATGCCTTGCTTATTTTCAAGAGCTGCTGATGTTTCAGAGCATTGAAGTATACTGAGAAACATTCTATTTGAGACAGATCTGCTTGAAAGTTGCTTTTTGTTTCCCTCTATGCCCAGCTATTATTACTAGAAACCTTAGTAGACTTTATGATGTTTGAAGTATAAATGGTGTCATTTGAAATATTGACTGTTCCAAACTGGGTTAGGCAACAAGGGAAACTTTGTATGAATACAGGATATTTATTAAGAGTTCCTCTAATCCTGCTGCTTATTCCCTACCTGAAGTCAAAAGCCTGTGATGTCCCAGACAGAACTGGCTGCTATGGAGATGATTACAATTTCACAGGGGATTGAGATTGCAGGTGCCAAACAAAGCATCAGATACACTTTTCAGAAACGCGTTTAGAACTAAAGAAGGAAGGAGAAGAGAAGACGTGCGTGATAACACACTGGTTTGAAAATCTTATATCAGAAAGTTGCATTTCACATCCACGCTGCAGAAGCTACATCTGAGCTTGAACATATCATGCAAGAGATGACCAAAGCCAAGAGATGACATCTAAGAAACTGTAGTGTAGAACACAGCAGAGAGTGTGATATCCAAGGACTATGAAGACAGAAACAAAAGAGAGGGAGAGGAGGAAGAGCATAGTTAGTTGTAGCACACACGAATGCACCCAAAACTTAGAAAGGTAGCATGGGACAGCACGTATTTGCAAAAGAGAATGTATGCAATAGGCAGTTGCCCTCTGTACAAAAACTAGGTGTAAGATATATTCAGGAAATGCTCAAGAATTCCCTGTGATGGTGTCAGAAGTTACAAGCATTGCATTCTTACAAAAGGACAGTGAAGGTATACTACTAGCATGCTACTACAGCTTCCACGGGCATGGATCCATGGACTGGTTGGGGGCTCTTTCAAATTCTTCCTACGTGTTTTATCTTTACACTTTTTCCACAGTCTAAAGTTTTTCAGGTTATCTCAGTGCTGCTTTGAATGGTGACAAAGAGCTAGGGCAGAGTCATGTGTGATTCCCTGCCTCCTCCTCTCCCTTTATCAAGTGACCCATTTAGAAACAAACTGTGAAAGCACATTTCTAAAGCTATGCATTACATACTGGCTCAACTAAAGAATTCAAGCACTGGCCTGCTAGCTGACAGGCAGGCCAAAAGAAATATTTTACAAGCCTCTTAATTGAGGTAATGAAATATTACTGGTTCATTCTCTATGAACAAAGCCAGACACTCTCAGCCTCATCCTGAACTGACACCAACATGCAACACAGACTGTGCAACTGATCTTCTAGAGCTGGGCTTCACTCTAGCTACATCCATTCACAGATTAGCTTTGGCTTTGCCGACCACAAAATATCACCAGATTTTTATTATTTTTAATCACAGTCCTTTCTCATCACCTTGTTAAACATGAAAACTAGGAAGGAAATCTGCTTGGAAAAAAGGGCTTCTTGGCAGGGTCAGATTACAGTAGGGAATGTGGCACCCAGGAATAAAGTGCAGCAATAGCACAGCCCACAGCTGACGGCTACCATCAGGCTGTCTCTCTCTGCGATACTGTTGGGATTCGGGGAGAGGGCATGGAGAAGACTCTACTGGAGGAAAAAAACCCCACCCCTCCCTTTGCAAAGGGCAAGTCAAGCTAGAAGGAAAGGTCCATACCCTCAATCTATAAAGAAATTTCTCAAAGGCAAGTCATAGCACTTGGCAAGATTATTGCAAAAATATTTATCTTCTTGGCAAAACACGTTCACCAGTCACAGACAAACTAGTGAGATGACGCCCAGAGAATCAATCAAAGGCAATCCAGGGAAAGAAGCTACAAGAATAAAGGAAAGGTCCTTAAGTCTCTGTCAAATGCCTTGTTTCTACATCATCCTGTCTTTGCTGAGAGGAGTTATCAGCTTCCCCCAAAGGTATCCAGTAACATCTCTGCAGCAGCACAGCAGAGATGTTTTGGCTGGGTACCTCAGCTTGCCACACTTCACAACTGCAAATTCTTATACCTCATGCTTTCCCATGTCTCTTCCAGTCCTGGTAGCAGTCCAGGTGGCAGGGGAGAAAAACAAATGCTATTAAAGGCTCCAAGACTAGAAGAAGGAATTGACAGCAATGCACTGAAGAACAGAACTAGCTCCAAAATTAGCTAGCTGGCATGTTCCTGACCAAGCCTGAAGGGAATGGCAGAGCTGAAAGGGCAACACTGAAACAGCAAGAGGCAGCTGGTGCACATCATGCCTGAGACTGAACAGCAGAACTTTACAGGGAGGCTTGTACAGGACAAGTAACCATGGGGGAGCCTTGACTCAACTTCCACTTGCATCAGCAAAAATATCAGCACTACTGTGGAGCCACCTGCAGTCACTATTCCAAACACACAAGGCGTTCAAAATCACTTGCATTTTGTCCTTTCTCTAATTCGGTTGAAGGCAGGTGACTGGGTTTTGTTTTGTTTTAGAACCCAGATGCAGACTCATAGCCTTAATAAGCAGTACTGGTGTAACCTTCATTTCTTCCTGTTTCTGTTACTCTCTTAGCCAAGAACACACATCACCAGATCGAGTTTGGTTTCAGCAGCTGTAAGCTACACAAAAGGAACCAGCGAAAATCTTTATGGAGGAAATAATATGCAATTTTCTAGCTGAACACCTTTTAAAATGTAATGACAGAAAATAAAATCCTGCATCTGTGCTCAGCAATAACAATCTGTACGCGCGCAGTAACAACATGACACTTGGAATAAGCAAGATCCAGACAAAAAAAAAAAAAAAAAAAAGAGAGCTTACCCAGGCGCCCAAATCCGCAGGCTTGGCAAAAAGAGAGGGGCAAGAG
>NW_009212202.1:51099-85320 GCF_000690835.1 Fulmarus glacialis
TAGGGAGGCCGCCTGCTGCTGCACAACATAGCTTTTAGGATGACAAGTTTAGAAAAGTTCCTTAAAAATGACAAGCATCTTAAGCAGTGCAGTGCTGTCCCCTGTTGGGAACTGTGCTATTAAAGCAAAACAAAAGCACATGCATCCCCAAAAATAAAAACAAAGCAAAGCCCCCAAAGACTGCTACAGGATCCCCCTGTAGGGTGGAAGCTAAGCAAAGACAGCTGTGAAGCAGCCAGTTTCAGGGAGTCATGCAAGGCGCTGCACAATGTTAGAGATGCTGATATCCACAACATGCATCAATGCCGGGCATATACTCAAAAGGAGGTGGCCAACAACTGCGCTATTTCCAAATTACCTGCAAAGAACAAGTATCCTTTTGCAAGGGCATTTTTGAATGCACAAACTGACCTACATAGCAAGTGGTCTTCTTTACTGGACAATTTCAAAGAGTGCTTCCTAACAGAAAGCCAGCTGACTGATCAGATTTCCAACCAGATCCCCCTTCACAGGCAATTGAACACATCTTTAGTGCACAGTCCAAACCTCTGCCAAATCCAAGCTGCCTTCACCTGCTCCTTCTTTTGTCAGCAAGCCTATTTAAGTATGAAGACAAGCAGATGAAGCAGGCTGCAGTATCACCTCTTACTTACTTATTACTACTTTTTACTTACACAGTAGCCCAGCAGCAGCAAAGCAAGTACAAGATGATAAACATTTCATGCCCATAACCACCTCCTTCTGAAGCCAAGGCATTTATGAGGCAGCCATAGCTCTCATTTGTTTTCAAGGGCTGCAAGCCTTCCCTGCCTCTCAGGGCTACATTCAATCAGCAGCACATTCGCTAAGCAGGAACTTCAGAAAGGCTGGCCTTTTTTATTATGATTATTTATTTGAGGGGAGTTGACAGAGCAGGAGGAACCTTCCTCTTGGTCATAGTTCAGTGCCAGAGGGAGCGGACGGTGGAGTGCAATATGTTTATGGGTGCTGCCATCGTTTTAATAGCACAGAGCAACTACTTCAGGTAACTGAGGGATGATGTGTCATCAGCTATGGGTGTCATCCATCCTCATTCTTTGCAACAGCTGAGAGGGCTGGAACCAAACTTCTACAGTTCAACTGGGGGAAGCCAATTCCCCTCTTTTGCAGACAGGTTTGATATAGCAGCACCAAGTCCTTGGCCGAACAAACCAATACACAACAGGTGTTCACCGGTAATCACTGACCAATCTTGACAAAAGCCTGCTCTGAATAACATTTTTCTTCCTGCTGAATGTGCTTAGTTTTGTTTTCGCATTTTAGCAATTTCAAGGCTGTCTGTCCTCAGCAGATGGACAGTAGGAACACAGGCCTCTTTATGGTGCATGTTATTATTTCAGCAGGTAGGTCATGCACACCGGTAGCTCTTTACTGGATTTACATCTGTCATCCCTGGGGTGCCTAAACCATTAACTGTCACATTCCTGGTGGACAAACGCTTGCATGACAAAATGAACACAAGGCACTAACTCAGTGGCACTGGACAGTTGCTGAGAAAAGAGGAAGGAGAAGGAACGAGCCCTATCACCGATAGGTGGTCCCTCTTATACCCCTATAAGATATAAAGCACAATGGCAGAACTACAGTTTTAGGAAAAATAAGACTGTTACTAATCACAGAGCATGTCTTCTGCAGGTACTGCCAAAGGCTTTAATTTTGTCACCTTTCAGGAGGGCGGAAAATTATTACTCCAAGAATAGACAGATACACTCCACTGAATGGAAACAGGAAAATTAGAACAGGTGTAGATGCAGTAAGACATATTGCTGTGTTGGGAAAAAATAACTACATTTGGAGTGAGGCACAGACTAAATAAAATATAATAATAAAATAATACAAAAATGAAAACTCAAGAGGGCTACTGGTTTAAGTATGGCTACCTCCTAAGCATGAGCCAAGATCCCTTTGCAGACCTGCATTTACCAACTTTGACTGATAATAAAAGACACAGCATGTCCACTAATATTTTCAAAGTTTAAGTAAATTGTTTAAGAAATGAGCAACATCTGGTTTCCTTGCTTCCTAACCAAGTCACCAGCTGGGGGCTTGTGAGTTTTATAATCCCAGACCTGGGACACAAGCCATCTTTTAGCACCGTTGGTCAATACTGCTGAACTCTTCTGCTAAAACAAGGGTTCATTTCTCTTCCAGGTAAGCCACTGGATAGCAATCACAGGAAGCTGAATAAATACTGGACTTAATCATTTGGGATCAAAACCAAATGAGGATATTCCTCTTGACTCTATCAGAGACAAAAGGTTATTGAAACAAGATCTCAGGCCAAACTGGCAACCCCTGTCCTAGGTATTTATACAGGGGGAAAAGATAACAGAGTCCGCTCGGAGAAGACTAGCTAGATATGGGAACTACATAAGTAATGCATGTGTGCTTCTGAAAACATCACATTTGAGCACTGATTATTCAGGCAGGGAATGCTTTCCCACATATATATCAACAGTCCAACTTCCAATGAAATTGAGAATACAACGCCAAATTAGTATTTCACTCATACAGACAATTTCCAGCATCTTTTCCCAAACCCATACACCACATCACCCATACATGACTGCCATAACGGGTGCATCACTCATGTCTGTCATGGTCTGGGCAAATGTAAAAATGGCAGTGAGCAATCAAAACATAGTTCTGCAATTGGTGGTGAGGGAGGAATGGATCAGCACGGTAAAGCAGCGGCCTTAGGAAGGGCCTGACCGGAACCAGCTTCATCTGTATGTCTGTTACCTTGCCATAGTCAGTAACTCTGTCATATAATTAATTTCACTACAGCGTGACCAATGACTCAGGAATCCAGACTACCAGCTTGGTAGAGATCTCCTACTTAAGAACTCAATACAGAGTATTTTTAGGGGCACTGCCAACTTTGGGAGTGGAAGATAGAGTGGGAGATGCGAGAAATGAGAGGCAGCAGGTGCCCAAAACCCAAGACAGCTGCTGGCAACAACTTTTGCACTCATGTCAGTATCTGACGAGCTCTGCAGCACATATTCTAACATCTTGATGACCAGACTTCATCACTGAATGAGCAGAGTCATTTCTTCTTAAGGCAATAATCCAGCTCTAAACTTCTCCACAATGATAGGAATTAAAGCATTTAAAGAATATATCTAGACATGCAGTATCCACTCCAGACCCTTAAACGCTTCCAGTTGAGTGGAAAATTGAAGCAGTATCAATATTAAATGTAACGAAAGTCAGAGATATAAGCAACTGACAAGGGAGAGGAAGCAGGAAGAGACACTGAACAGCAATCAATTTTGAGGAAAGGCTGTGATGAAATTGCTCAACTCTAATGTATACAGAGCATACTCAATTCTATAAACATGAAGATGGGAAGCAGCAGAAAAACCCTCCGCCCTTTTAGGGCAACTGCACTTCTAATACTTATGGCATTGCTGCAAATAGGTTTGCAATGCTGACGCTTGATAGTTTTCATTTAAAACAAAATAAAGAGAAACCTGTTTTATAAAATCCAGAGTAAACCATCTGCTTTCATTGCTTGCTTTAATACTTCAGCCCATTCCCACATTCTCCTTTTCCCATCACCACTTCTATACATGCATACATACATAGAGTTTTCATTTTGTAGGCTGCCAACAGACAAGGCATTCAATGTCTATAGAAATCTTACAGAGCGTAGGCTTTCTAGAGATGTATGCTCAAGATGCTTATTTCTGATAGCAGGTGAGTCAACAACTCCTCTAAATTTTTACCTCCTTGCTTAAATTCCTACTGTGCCTGTTAGACATAAGAAACTCCAAGTCCCTGACCAATTTAGGAAAAAAAAAAAAAATCTCAAAAGAGGGCATCATGAAATTCTATACTAATTATGACTTTCTATCCCAGAACATATTTCAGACCCTACTGAGTCAATGAGGTATTTTCTCATAAAGCTAGAAGCAAAGGCCACTCCACTCTTCTTGGATTATTTCTAGCTCATAATCATTAATACAGACTCCCATTATGCTAGCCTAAGGGTGGCATATGGCTTTCTAGGGATAGGACAGACGGGGAAAAATAACAGTTACGCATGCCTACATCCCAATCTCATTTCTGTGCATGCATATGGGGACATAGCTTTCTCTTGCCAGATTCTTAAATACCAAATATATTAGCTTCCGAGTCAAACATAGTACTTCAAACACAACCACTGTTTTGCAAAAAATCAAGATGACATGCGTGATCAACCCATGTGCCTCCAAGCAGCAAAATGATGAACCATGCGAGTTCCGAAGGAATTCCCTTCCCACACTTGCTCCCAGACACTACAAGCAATTTTCACCTGCCTCTGAACAAAACAGGTATTTATAGGCACCAGCCAATGGATACAGGTTTAGTATAGTACAGTGAATACAGAGTCCCTGCCACAAGATTAGAAATCTAATTTCTTTTTGTTTAAAAAAGATTATCTCAAATACTATACAGTTTAAGAGAAATACGGTTGACTTTGGGGCTGCTTTTTAATACAGGCAAAGACTGTCTTAATTACATGCTTGAGTAAGAAAATTCTTGAAAGTCTTCAGTCATGGTCGTGCACTCCCTGTCAGTCTCTACGAATCCTTCTGCAGGTGGAGAGTCAGGTGCACTTTCAAACATCACAGTCTACATTTTTACCCACTTTGACAGTCTTGTAAATTTTCCTGTTCTCCCTGCTCTTTCATCCCAGACATATACAAAGCACACTTTACACAGCATTACAGGGTCGGCGTCTTTCTGGGGGCAGGATCCAGTCCACTGGTTTGCCAAGATGTATGTGGGAAAGACATACAGTAATCAACATTTAGTATAAATCAAGCGGATTCCAAAGCCTTACAGAAAGGACCACAAAAAGCATAGGGGACTCAAGTTAAAATAAATGTTCTGAGCTAGTACACATACACAATCATGCTTGTAGTAAGGTGTTACCTACGGATTTAAATGGAGTCAAAATATGTAGAAAGATTAATCAGAGACGGTCCAAGAAAGAAAAAACACAGAAGTGAGGAACTTCACTGCAATGTCCCTCCTTTCTATGACCACTAAAGAGAGACAGGCAGTCAGCACTAAATTTCCCTACCTTGGTCTCCGCCTGCAACATTCCCTACATCCTGGGCCACAGTCAGCGTTATGAAAAGGCTGCCAATTAAGATATGGTTTTGAGCTATAGACAAAATGTCCGCTACAGACTCTGATTCTTGCTTCCAAAGCACTTGCAACCCACTGTGTGTTTTAGGAAGAGAATATACTGGTTCTCAAATGCATGCGCTCTCGGCTCCGCACAAGGCTGTGATCAGAGGAAATGCTGCAAGGTTGCATCTTCTAATGAAGTCCAAGCATAGCATAATGAAATCAAAAAGAGGAGTGTAGATTCAGCAACAATAAGGATTTCAGGCTATTGTAAAACTGTATTCTTTATTTTTACATCAATCTCCAGGGCGTGATCGTATCAAGAACAACTTGCAAATCTATGCAAGTCACTGCCAGCAAAATTTTGATTTCCATTTGATAAGACAATTTGCAAACAGCAGTTTTTCACATTGTGCAAGTACTTAATGTTTGTAAGAACTACAAGAATTCAATGCTGATTTGATGCCCATTTACTGGGCAATGCAACACACTCTTGCTCAAGGCAGATGGCTTGGAAAAATCAGGGACAGGGGGAGACCATTCTCTCTTTCTATGAAGGAGCAGTACCTGGTACTCTCTCAGCAAGGATCACAAACCAGGTGTTGCTGCTGTCAAGAAGAAGAGGGTTAAACCACGACCAGGGTATAGACTGGGTGCAGCAGGAAGAGTTAAGCAGTTTGAGGAATTTTCCTTAGGAAAGAAAACAACATTTCACTCTCAGCGGAGCTCCTGAAGCTCAAAAATGATGTCGCATGCTAAGGAACCAGAGAATTATTTACTCATGAACCTTTTGATCAAAAGCAAGCAGCTTGAAATTTAGCTTTAAAATAGCGTATGCTCTGAATATAGCAGTCAGATGACCTGACAGAGCTAAGATTCATGCTTCATGAGTTTGCAAGTTGAAAGAGTCAATCCAGCTCAGAGTATCACAGAACCCTAAAGACAGATTGCTGTTATTTACTGTAGTAGATACTATTTACAAACGTATCTCCACACTGTTTGCTCTCTAATTATAGTTGGGGCACACACAATCATTTACTTTCTGTGAGCTCCTTTTGTACGCTACACCTCCAAAGTCAATTAAAGTAATTTTAAGAACCTGTTGATTGATTTATTGATCAAATAAGTTGACCAGTGCAGTAGACTAGAAATAACCAGACAGGCAAGTGATTTGATAAATATTCCTGGAGACTAGTCACTATAGGCACTGAAAGTCAGGGAAAAAGAAACCCTCAAAGGCAGGTTCAGGCTTTTTTTTAGAATCTATATTAACAGTTGGCCCTAAAACTTCCTTCCTTATGCAGGCCTGCTTGGTCAAGTGCACTTCCCAACCAACTGTTTGAGATAACTCTGTACAATCCAGTATTAGCTATCAAATTCAGCAGAAGCAATTGGCAGAAGTTCAGCTCCTATTACCAGAAACAATGTGAGAAGAAGGGGGGGGTGGGGGGAGGTGGTGAGTGTGTTATACAAGAGTGAGGCAGAAAAGGGACAATTCTATCTGACCAAGGCCATGGGACGGAAGAAACACAGGCAGAGATCATCATCCACAGGCAGCTTCCAGGGCTTCGGACAGTTTTCTGGTGATTCTTTCACCACAGCTTTCACCAAGCTCCAACAGCAAGGAGCAGATTATGCCCCTGGCCAGCACTGAAAACCATAAACCTCATCTATCAAGTATTCACTGAGATGGCCTATTTTTTTCCTGTGGATTTAATTATGATTTAATGAGGTTTTCAATGAAACATGTTGGCAGCTTATCATAAAACTAAGCTGAACATAACTTGTACTCCTTTACCCTGTCCGCTCAGCTGCGTGAAGAACTGTCATCCAACTCAAGCAAGAGGCAAATTAGGATTCAACTCTGTTGCACAGGAGTTATTTCCTAAGAGGCAGAGGACAGGTACACTAACAAGGCAGGAGGCAAAGGAAAAAGCTTGTGTTACTACTCTTATTTGTACAATATTTTACTTAATCTTTTGGCACTGTGGTTTTGGGGAGTTTACATTTGTCCCCAACACAATAAAGGAATTAAATGTCCAGGGATGTCAATAGCTTTTACCACAAGCATAAAATTAAAGCAGAAAAAAAACCATTCAGGTGCAGACAAAATAAGATCAAATTCACCATCGCTCATAACCTCTCAGCATTTTTGAAAATAAATGCCACACTTATCAAAACAACCTTTAAAAGCTTATTTATCTCATAATATTCTCCTTCCTGCCTGTCATATAATATATATATTACATACATATAAAATCAAAAGAAAAATCACTCAAAGAAACCAACACTCTAGTGCTCCCTTTTCCCTTTAGCATTGGTTATACACCCACAGAGACCTTAAAACATTTTAAAGGATCAAGCTTTCCTTCTCATTAGTACCACCATCACATTGTTCTGAACTGTGGTCATATAACCTTTTGCACCTTTTCACTCTATTGAATCAATCTCCCCTGGCAACTTCTGGTGTGGCACTCCGCTCCCCCTGCCTCCAGCTCTTCTTCCCTCACTAATTCTGTGTTCAGAACTGTGAAGCACAAAATTAGACGTTTCAAATTAAGCAAGGAGAGAGAATGAGAGAACGTTATTAAATCAACATTAGCATCAGAGTGTCTTTAAAAGAGGAACTCAATTGCAAAATATTACTCGTCTCTGTAAAGCTCTTTACATTGACAGAAATGAGACAGGCAGCAGCTGAAGTCATCTTCCTCTGCCCCCACCTTCCTCTTCATGCTGCTCACAGTGCTTGAGCAGTAAGAGCAGGATCCTTTTCAGACTACAGCCCCAGAGGAAGCAGAGCTTACCTTGAACTCACAGGCACTGGAATTGCCAAGTAAAAAGGACAAGGTCCATTAATGTGATCTTTGGGGAAAAAAATACACACACACAAAAAAGCATACTAACACACAAAAGCAGACTCCCTTCTCCTCCCAAGCTTTCCACAACACTGGTTGTTCTCTCAAGTCACATTACAAGTTACAGTCAATTCTTTACTTCCTACAACAAGGCAAAGAGCCATTTCAAGTTTTAGTTTTCGTTCTCAGTCCCCAACAATCAAAATTACTGACACGATGGTGACGATCAGCATATTCTGTTCCAAAACACCTTAACTTTCTGAATGTGAACCTCCAGTTCCTGGCCAGATATCCTTAAACCACTTTTCAAGACAAATCACTGGAGTATCATACCACTCCCCCTTGCTGGATAATTAGACATCATGTTAAAGCCAGAAATCACCTCTGAGCCTTCACGGTCTTTAAACATGACTTTCCCTAGGCACTTCTTGAATAAGAGTTGGTATTTGCACCTTGTGTCAACAGAATGAGTGTACGCACCTTACACCATTGTGCAGCAGGCTACGTACTTGTCTGTTGGGCTGCCACCTAAAACAGGGAGCGTCTTGGCAGTATCTTGCAGGGCGAGTTTGTACTGTGTGCTGCTAAGGAGTCCTATGGAAACAAATCCTACTAAAACAATTTAAGTACAAAAAAAATACGTATTTCAAAACTATTTCAATTAATTAAAATCAATGTTTAGAGCACCAATTTAGCTGTGGAATATTATCCTAAGCACAAGTGATATGAAACTAAAGCTCAACTCCTGATGACAAAACAAAGCTTTTAAAGCATTTTTGGGCAAAACAGACACTACTCCAACAACAATAGAGGCTGAAGCTTTTGATCGCTATAGTCCTACCACGCAATGGAAACTTCTGTATCAGCCAGATACTACTGAAAACTGCATTTTGCAGACAGGTTTCTAAGTGCAGACTCTCCATACCAATAAAACGGCACTTTGAGAAGCCAGGGGTGCTGGCAGTTCTGATACCTCTTCAGAGCTGTGACCACTTCCTCATCGGACAGCCATGCTTAGATGCCAATAACTAAGCGCTGGACAAAGTAGTTCCTACACCAGAGTTAAGACAAAGTGCACCAAGGAAACAGGAAGGAAGAGGAGGATAAAAATAACATCCACAAGAACTAGTGACAAAAAGCTAACTTGGTTGTTAAAGGGCTGTCTTTTCAATATCCTTGTTTTGTAAAAAGAAATGCTTCATTTTCACCTCAAAGGGCAACAGTAGCAATACAAGACTGTTCGGAGCCTTCCAAAATGAAAGGGTCCAATGAAAACGAGCAATTTACCATTCAATTATAAAAGCTGAAAAATGGGGAAAACATAAAAGCCAGAATGAGGCACTGAAGCTGCTGTCCTAGGGCTGCCCTCGATGCCTTTTCAAGCTGGTAAGAAGTCTTTACCAAAATACACTTAACTGTCTGCTACATGCCTTTCTTCCAGGAAAGGACAACACTAAGCAAAAATTGAAAACATTTTTTCCTATTCTCTGCTGCATCTAATTTTCTTCTAGCATTTCCCTAGCAGTCTGATGCAGAACTAGAAGTGGCCTCCTGTTGCTTGCAAGTCCCATCCCTTGCTTTTGCAGGGGTTATCACATAGCGCCTTTAATTCAGTGGGACAGTAACTATAATGATGGGTGTCTAAACAGAATGATAATAATAGAGGCTTACAAAGTTAAATGCTAAACATAATGATCAAAATTAATAAACTGATATCCCTAAATATGAATGCATTAGTTCATGGGATGGGATATTATTCTCCTGCAAGGCCCTCTTCTCTTGCTCATAAAACACCAAGAATGTCAAAATGGAGCAGTATCACGTCAGCCAAAAAAAAAGGCACTCTAATTTCAGAGTGTTCACCAGGAAATACAGTCTGTTTTTCTACAAATACCAACTCATTAGTTTGCATTCACATGCCCAAGACTTCCAGCTCTTTAGTGCCTCCATTCTGAAAATTTTTCAGGAAACTGTCAACTTTTACCAGCCGCACAAAATGTACAACTAAAAGAAGGCCAAACAGACAATTTTTGTGCACTTCCACCATCTAATTCTGTCTCTTAAAAATCATAAGTCAGTTTGATAACTTAGCATATACCAACCCCACAAGCAAACAATGAAATTCGTAGGTACTTAAAGTCGCTTATAACTGAAAGCTTGGAAAGCTTTAAAAGAAACAAAGTTTTAAAAACCTGGAAAGCATCAAGAACTAAACCACCAGAGGGTTCTGAGGTGTTTTATTTTTGTTTTCTAAAAACGCACCATACTATTCACCTTCAAAGATCTCAGTGAATATCAACACATCATGACAACACTTCTTGAGGTAACTACTATTCCGAGAAAACTAAAGCACAAGCAAGATGCAATAATTTGTCCTGATGCATGCAGAAAATACTAGACAAAATCATGACTGATAACAGAGACTCAAACTACAGAAAAAAACGAGTTTTTCATCATCCATGTATTTGCACAGAGTACTGAAAGGAAAACAGTCACAGTGTACTGATGCTTGCCTGTTAATATCCTTCCAAGATGGCACAATCAGAAAATTATCTCAAAAGATCTAAGTATAATGGAATGAAAGGTTCCACACATTTGAGATGAAGGGAAAGAACTGGAGCAGCAAAAAAGCAATCCCGATTTCATTCTTAAGTCTAAGGGACTCAGGAAGCAGCAGTGAATGGTGAAAAGCCATCCACCAGTCCAGGTAACTAATGTTGCTTGCAGTGATTAACTCATTCTAGGTGTCAGCCTGTCACCTACTACTGTCAATGTTGAAAATTCGCTGTAAGTACCCAGAGGATTCTGAAGAAGGGAACACAAACACTGAAAAATAAGAGGCAAGCCAGACACAAAAGAATGCAAAGAGTCACAGCAGCCTTTCCTTTCAGTAGTAACTTTTGGCTGCAGCAGTTAGGCCACTTCTGAGACATCAGTAAAATGGACCTGTCTCATCATCATTCAGTTTTTCCAGCAGCAAATCGGGAATTAACATTCACGGGTTCTATGACTGACATAATTGCAATTTAAAAAGGGCATTAATCATCAGCGACACTGGCGGCTGACTTGCCAGGCTGGGATCCTTTCTCCCCATACCTGCCAACAAACTCACCGGAGGCAAAAGCATCACATGTGCACACAGAGCCAGGAAGTGCCATTCTCCCTCCTACCTCCAACCCCAGGCTTCACAGCGTATGCTACGGTTTTTGTTATTTTTTTTTCTCCCACATGTGCCCCATCAGGATCATTCACCCACCTTTTCCCCCAGCAGCTCCCCCATGATGCCCAATGAATCTCCCTTACCACGTGGATAAGGAATGCTCTCTCCATGTTGTATCTCACTCATGTCAGCCAAGAGAATTGAGGCAATGAGCTCCATCACCTCCGTTATGGAGTTCTCCTCGTCACCCCATTTTCCTTTGTATCTTTGCATGAACTAATATTTTTAAGAGTGACATCTCATCCCATTCCTACTTGGAAAGTATATTACAAAGGTGAGAGTACAGGTCCAGAGAAGCAACTAACATAGCCTCATGGAAACTTCAAACCTGGCAAGTGGTTTTTATAAGATGAGTCAAAAAAGCCACTAAGGCAGTATTTACTTCTGTGCTCTTACGGGAAGGTTTTCAGGCATGCTTTAAACAAAACCAAAAACCCAAGCGATTGTTCTGGGTAGTAGTTCTGCCACTTTAAAATCTTTCTATGTGAGCATCCACTGCCAGATGTGAAAGGTGTTTCAACCAATAGTATTTAGAGAAGAGACATTTGGAAATTTGTCAATCATGTTCAGGTTCCCAGAAAGAAAGTTCTGAGACTAAATTACTGTGGGGTGAGTATATAACCTCCCATAGGAAGTACAATTCTTAATATAACATCGTTTCCTGAGAGGAAGAAAGCCATCAAACTGACCACCATATTATGCCAGACTACTTATCTGGAAAGTGAGAAATACTTTAGAAAATAAGTATGAGACTGATGGAAAGATTTAGAGCTCAGCAAGCTGTGAGGTCTTCAAGTGACACACTTAAGACTATGTCCTTGGGCCAAAGAAAATATACAACGTACTTCTAGGCGAAAGAAATCTTGCTCAAACAGGTGCCACTGCTGCCAGCCAAGTGCAGCAGATATATAGGGACTGAGGATGCGTGTTGTAACACAAGCTGTATAGTCCTCCCCTTCTCATTCCTGACAGTCAGCAACCAAAAATTGCCTTCATCATAACAATACAGGAAAAGAATTAAATGCTTTTGTATGTGAAAGAGAATAATTTCAACCCTAAGAATTAAGTCAGGATGGAAGCTGGAACACCATTATGTATTGGACGTCTTGGTTAGAGTTGACCAAACAAAGGTAGTTGGCAGAACGTCTCCACCAGCAGATAACACCAATAAATGGCCTCATTTCCATCTATTATAAGCTAATAAACAGGCTTTGTTTCCTCATACTGTCCTTATTTCTATCAGGTCCCTCTCAAGATTTGCTATCTTTTTGACACATGCTCTAACTGTCCTTCATCCACAAACCTCAGTGCATCATTGCAAGTCAAATGAGGTATCTACAACCCGCTTCTCTCAGCTTTGCGAAACTAGACAAGTGTAATTATGAGCCCCCTTCAGCTTTTTCCTCATTCAGATTTTATAAGGTTTTAGAAATCTCTTAAAGAACATTTTATTCCCAAAGAGACCTTTACCTTCCAACAACACAAGTATCATGTTGCCTACATACCCTCTGTTTGGATAGGACTGACCTTGTCCTCCATTAACAAAATCACTCCTTAACAAACAAGAGTGTGGTGTCAAGAAATAGCAGCTATTTCACTCGAGTATGTATCTTCTTCCAACTTAGGAGTAAATACCCTGTAACCCAATTGTACTTCCTCATAATTACTGGCTAGATCAAAGACTTTTACTGGGCTCTTCTGCACTCGCAGAGTACCAAAAACAGAGTTGGTAACAGAGCTGGCGGGTGGAAGAAAAAAGGGAGGGAGGAGGGAAGAGAGAAATACAAAGAATCTTTCTCAAACACAAGCAGGGCTCCTGGGCTGCTGCCCAGGATCATGGATGCTTCATTTCTTACATTTCTTCAAAAGAAAAACAAATACTTGGGCTTCCAAATTTTCCTAACACCTGTAAGCTTAATGCTGCCAATCAGCACTTGCTCACATCTTTATCTTCAAGCCCGTATTATGAAGTTTTGATAAGCTTTTTCCTTCCCAACATCTCTCACTCCACATGGATAAGAGCCACTAATAGAAGACAGAGACCAAAAATCCTTGACTCTTCTATTGCCTGCATTTAGCAATCAGCAACTGCCTGAGTATTGTGTGAGACCCAAAGCACTGCCGTGTATTACACACTTATCTCTGCAAAACCACCCTGCACAACTGACAACTTCCAGGCAGGGGGGAGGGGGAATTGTGCAGCTTTGTGATAATTAAAGCATAGACGAGTGTCACTGCTGTAGATAATTATGCATTAGCAGTGAAATTACTTAATGGAATGAAATAAACTAAGCCAAATGTTTTGTTTTAAAGGAAATTTAGGGTCTGCAAAAGGTGCCCAACTGACAGCCCAGGAGAGCAAGAATGACAGTCCTCCGTCATTCACAAAAATGATACGACACCGCAACAGCCTGGCAGGCTTCCACCTCCCACCCAGGCACGGGGGGCGAAGCAGAGGGAGAAGCTAAAGAAAATTTCAGCCTCCCTGGTCATTCAGGCTGTGATCTGTCTGATAAGCACCCACACAGGGACCAGTCAGTCACTAAGTAGAGAGGAATAACGACTGGGGTAATTGCCTAAATAAAGATACCAGCTCTGACGAAATGGATTAATTCAACCCACAGATCTTCCATAGCCCACCTCCACAAGCAGCCATCAGAAAAAAAAAAAAAACATTTTTAATCAGTGACAGTACAGGCAAGACTCCAACCAGCAACAGAAACAACAGGATAAGTAGGCACATGGCCCACAACAAAACCACCTCCTCCCACCAAGCCCACGAGGTCTTCCCCTATCTTCTCCTCTTGCCGCAACAATTGCGCACCTACACATACTCCCACCACTGCTCTCGTCTGGATGGCTCTCAACAGCATCCTCCTGCTTGTTAAAACAAGGACTCTCAAGGTCAGTCAGAATTTATAAGGCAGCCATTTCATCTTTTGTGCTTCTCTGGCTACATTCCTTCCTAAAAGCTGCTGAACGTTGGAGATTCTGCTGGGTCTGAAAGCCCTGCCAACACCAGGGCCAATTAGGAGTTTCAGGATGATGCATATTAAAGTTATTATAGGAGGCAGTTATGCAGCCAGAATAAATCTTAACTGAACCTTTAAGTGGTTTTTATAACTCTTGTTTCTCCTTCTTGAAAACAGATGAAAAGATACAAATCTCCTCCCTAAAAATCTGCAGGGATTCCAGCCAACCACCAACTTCTCCCTCAAGAGAAGATTCTGCCCTCAAAGCAATAATTCATTTCGTCCAAGGCCAGCTACATCATCTTTATGTTTTAAACTCCAAATCACTCAAATTAGTCAAAAACTTACAATATCAACGAAGACTGACCTGAGATACTGCCTTTACAAAAGCACTGTGTATACATCTCGAACTTTTGCTGAAAGAAACTCCAGTGGTTTTTCAGTACAGGCGTTCTTAAACGGTCTACACAGTCTGACTGCAGATAGTCAAACGGACACAGATATTATAGTCAATTTTTACAGACCAGAGTTTGTAGGTAGTATCTAATTAAAAGGCTAGGATGTAGGTCAAAACAGGGAATCTTAAAGAGGATCTGAGGAACAGAGGCAGTGACATCAGTTTTGACAGCGAGCATGAGATGTCATTAGGACAGCATCTGCCACTTGCCTCCCACCACTTCCAAAACGAAACTTGCTCTCAGCAGCAGTTACCTACTCCTCCAAGAAGTACTACTAGAAACCAAGAGAGCCGAAGACCAAAGAGAAATCTGAGGTGGCTGAGAACATACCACATCATTTGTGTGGAAACCTGCACTGTCTTCACGACAACCTTGTCCTCCCCTCTGCAGCCTGAATACACAGCAACTTCACAAGCTGCTAGATCCAGGCATTTAAGCATGAAAGCAAGCCCCAGGAACCACGGTGAGAAAATGGAAGATAGAAGCAGGCTGATTCAACGTACATCTCCAGTTTGTAAATTATGTCAGTACATAGTGGCCTCACAACTCCAAATGATGTATTTCTATAGAAACCAATGAACTTCAAAAACTTAGGGTAAACTCATCCTGAAAAATATTATGATAAATCCTGGAGAAGCTAGAATCAGAATGAAAACAAATGAGCAAAAACTTTGAGACATTTCATTGGTATGCAAGCAATTTGAGGGCTCAGCAGTCCCCGGTCCGCCCCTGGAAAGGAGTCTTCATGGGTGTCCCTTCACTGCCACCTTCAGGAAATACTCACCGCTGCTTTGAAAGTGCTCTCGACACAGCAGGAAAAAAGTATGAACTCAGCGAAGGCATCATCACTGGCATGCAACCGAGATGCACATTAAAAATCTTTAGCTCCAAAATAAGAGTACTACAGCTAGAATCACATCCCAAAGAACTGAGGAGCAGAGCATAGGGTCTGCAAGATCAATACACAGAGCAGCCGCCAGGCTGAGCAGTGGTTTTGACCCCAAATAAGATATATAATTCATCTCCCAGATTCTGCACAAGGCAGGTGATAGATTTTTCCAGATCCTAAATTCAAAGGGGTGTTAACGAGGATATGCTGTTTATGGATTGTTTATTAGACTCCATTTGCATCTTCACATTTTAAAGGCTCACTTGAAAAGCCAACAAACTCCCTCCCTCAAAAATAATTTAAAAAAATAAGCAAATCAAAACTGCTTTGCTAATGAAAGCGCAAAGTTTCATAAGAATTCAGAGTTGGTAGAAGTGAAAAAAATAATGCACAGATTAAAAAGGACATTCTAATATAATTTATTTATTTACACACACAGGTACCCAAGATATACCTTAAGTCTCTGGGCAGTATATTGACTTACCAGTAGATGACATGAATTATCAAGCAGGAAACTTAGTTCCAAATCAGTCTGCATCATAGCTCTTAAAATAGGCAAATGACTTGCTGAACTGTACAGTGAAGCCTAATCAAGCTCAACAGCAACATCTGCTGGCCCACAAGTAACTGTATGAAATTAGTCTAATTATACGGAAGTTAATTATTAATTCTTACAAAGATGTGAATTTTTACTGCAGTTTAAGAATGCCCAGTAAGACATATTTCTTGTGCAGAAAGTAGACATAACTTCTAAATATGTGTGCAAACAACAAGGCAAAATTTTGCCTACACCTGCATGTAGTCAGAAAAATCTGTCATCTACCATTACCTGCCCACTGAGATACTTAATAGCAAAACAGTGAAATTAAGAGGGGTTAAAATTCATGTGAGACTATGCTGGAGGAAATCTCTTCCGTCCAGCCGCTTCAATCCCATCTGAAAAACACCCATAGTAGCCCTTGAACTACTTTCTTTCCTAAGGGAGCAGCCCGCATGTGCGAGGCCTGAGGCAGCGAAGTATTTATCAACCACACTAGTCCCATCTATCCAGAGGAGAACGGCAGCTAAGACCATTAGAGCTCTTTTCCCTCCAGGTGCCTTAACATATTCCTTATTAACCTTAGAAAATAAGCTTGCTATGACAGAATGACATTATCGGAGCAGGAGCATGGCTAATGGTCCCCACTTAATCTGGGCACAAACTGATACTCTATCTTGATTAACTACAATGAAAACTCTTATTTCTCCCCAGATGCATAATTTGATGAACTACTTCTAAACCGTTCTAAAGAAAAGAAAATGCAAGTGGCTGGCAACAGCTTCAAGATTGCATTTAGACCTTCATCACAATCTGGAACAAGGGCAGAGTGACCCGAGAGCTGGCTTCTGAACACAAGCTTCTGAACAGCCATCAGATGGGAAAAGGTGTTGACGCATCCCACTTCTGTTACCAGTAAAGGAACAGTGTCAAATTCTTACCTGACCACAGAGAACCACCTCTTTCTACAGGTCATTGTATAACAAGAAATCACAGGCAAGTAAGTTTTTAATAGAACTCTACGATAAACTTCAGTAGCACAAAGCTTAGAAAAATTACACTGCAAAACGCTAAGATTTGAACAGGAAAAGGCACACTGGCTGGTGGGGCAACTTTTTAAATGATAGAAAACTATAGACTGGACTGACATTCATTATCTTTAAAATTTTAGTTTGCTTTGCAGTTTAAAGCTCTCCATGCTTTTTCAAGTTTTGTACTTGAAACAGAATTATTTTACCCTGAAAAATTAGGCAAAAGGATTTAAGAAACATGCAAGTTTATTTGCAGCTGACATAAGTTTTTGTTGGTGGTTTTTGTTTGGGGTTTTTTTTTTTTTGGTTGTTTTTTTAGGGTGCTGCTTTGTTTTGTTTTGTGATGGTTTGTTGTTTGGTTTTGGGGGTTTTTTTGTTGTTTTGTTTGTTTGTTTTTTAAACATACCCTTATTCCCAATTTCCCTTTTTCCACATGTAGCTGTTAAACTAGGAGAGCACATCATATGAAAATACAAAAATGACTGATTGCTCAGGTCCTCAGCTGGGAAGAGAACAGCTTTTGTAAGGAACCATTTGTATACTGCAAGTTTGGAAGATACAGAGGGGAGTCACAGTATCAGCTTGACAGTGCCGATTACAGCTATAGCAAGATGAACACTGAGGAACAAATCCATTCTGCTCAGAGGCTGGAGAGAAGGGAAAAGGAGAGGGAAGAGATACAAGGCTATGTGTTTAGAAAAAAAAGGGGCTTGAAGTCATCTGCTAGACAGTGAACCACTTTTTCCATGGCAAAAGCATTAGGCTGAAGATCCAGTGAATATACGTCGCAAGCTTTCAGTCCTAATTGGCAGAGCACTGGTTATTTAACAAATGTATCCTTAGTCTAATGTACTATTCAAGTAGGTATTAAACTATGGAGCTTTTTTCTTTTGGACAGTAATTATACATAGCCCTGCTCTATCTGTCTGTTTGATCAATTTTTACTCTCGACTCCTACTGCATCATCCTTCAAGTTTGCCCATTATCACGAAGTCTTCGAGGCTAAAAAGGCTCTAAACCCCCAGTGTAACACGCAGACAGGAAAAAAAAAAAGCCAGCTAACTCTCTAATTCCTTCCCTCCCTCATAAGCTTGCAGGTATTCTATTTTCATTGTCTAAAAATCAAAGAGAAAGTCATCAGCTCATTTCCTCTCCCTTAGTACAGTCCCTTTTAAGCTACTTTCCATCATGTTTAACTCAGTATTCATAAATAATATAGATAATTGCAGATGGTCATAACAAACAAGCAGAGAAAGTATACATATAGAGTACAAACGAAACAATAAAAATTCTGATGTGCTCCAAAAGCAGAAGGAATTCCTGGCAAATAGCAGCAGTTGCATCCAGGTCCTTTTTTCAGTTGATGTAAGGCAATCGTAGAGCCAAAAATAATACAGGGACAGACTTTAGACAAAGCTAAACAAGAGTGCTGGCAGCTCACTTCCCCCTGAAGCACGTATTTCCTACCTCCTCCCCACGTGCAATACATATAGCTATTTCTTCCCTAAAAATCTGCAGTAGGAAGAGGGAATTCTGCTCATGGAAAGATAGGTTTTAAACTGCTGAAACTTCAAAATATATAGGCAGCATGCAATTAGGAAGATATTATGCTGACTGTAATAAGAAACTCTAAGAGAGTCCACCCAGCTGCCCAAGAGTTAACATTATGCGTTTCTCATCAAAACCTCTTCCAAGAGGTTAAGCACACAATAGACTATCTAAAGCACAGCTAGAAAGGCTGCTTGAAATTCCACACATGTGCCTCAGCAATGTATTTCTATTAATGTCCAGTGTGTGTCAGCGTGAAGATAAGGTACCAACATCATGTCCAACCAGCCAGCTGGAGAATGGGACACCGTGTAAAACATTGTCTGATGCTTAGAATCCCGGAGAACAGTGGCGTTTGCAATCTCACCCGCTGCACACGTGCCTGATAACGCCACCAACGAGGAAAGGTGGCAGGAGTAAACCATCCTGCGGTTTTGGGAAAGCAAAAAGACAGAGAGAGAAAGAGGGAGGGAGAGGGAAGCAAACAAGAATGAAAAACTTAATCAGCAAATAGAAGCAGGTTTGAGGATGCCCAACTGTAGCAGAGGATATAAACAAACCGGAAAAAGCCTCAGTGAAGTTTACTCTTCATATCAGCTTGC
This sequence comes from Fulmarus glacialis, assembly GCF_000690835.1. Taxonomy (NCBI): domain Eukaryota; kingdom Metazoa; phylum Chordata; class Aves; order Procellariiformes; family Procellariidae; genus Fulmarus; species Fulmarus glacialis. Next base: position 70,376 of record NW_009212202.1, read on the forward strand.
TTTAACTTTTCTTTAAGATGAGAAATAAAGAAATAACATCAGTGCTTATTTTGATTTCTACCATCATACCATGTAGACTCAGCTTCATCTTCTACTACGATCCAACAAAGCTATTTGTATTGGGAGACTTGTGGAAGACATTGTATTTGAGGAAATCTGATCTTGAACAGGACACCTCTGCTCTGTTGGGCTTGGTACTTGGGGCTTGAGAAGCCCGTATGTTACCATGAGCAGCTGCTGTATGGAAACCCACTGGAATACCCCGTGCCGGTCTGTGCTGTGCACTGACGGGTGTTATCACACAGATAACACTCCAACCCATTAGGAAACTTCCTATTAGTGAACTGCTTGCTAATATAATCTGTAACTTACCTATCTTTGAGAAAAGTAAACTGTATGTGGATGAAGGGCTGGAATGTAGTGATTCTGACCAGGAGACCACTGTGCATCGAGGAGGTGGTGATCCACAGAAGAGTTAACTTGAGCAGGCGCATGCCTGGCTGTGCTGCACGTACAGATACAGCGTGGCCTTCAGGCCTGTCTTGTGCTGCACAGATTCCTCGGCATCATAACAGAGGAGCCTGCAGGCTGCTGCCCCTCGGTACTGGCCCCTGTGGGACCTTGCCTTTATCTAAAAGAGCAGCAAGATGTTCTCATGTGAACATCCTTTATGAACAGAGTTGTTTTCTTGTAATATAATTGCTCAAATGATAAAAAAGCAGGAACCTCTCCATCGGCACAGCATGCCGTGGGAAAATCCATTCAGGGTCTGTCCAATGCTGCATGAGAGCAAGGCTCCCAGCATCTGAAGCGACACAAGATTTACTTGCTATAGTCCTCTTTCTATTCTATCTTATTAAAACAGCTCTTTTACTAAGCCACTTGTCAAGCTTTTCTTATTGAGACCCAGAAAGAACCCTGCACCATTTCTCTTTCATACCCACCCAGTGCAGAACACTCTGCCCATCCGAGGTATCTTCTTTACCACCCCCTCTGTTGTCAATGAGGATCACGTCAAGACATACACATTAAGTTCCAAGAAAAGGTGGCAGAAGCACCAAAGCTAGTTTTCATGGCATTTAGGAAATATGACAGAAATGACATCCAGTGGCAGGTCACCTACGTCACATTCCCATCACCTGAGAGTGCAAGAGCAACTGAAGTGTTCCATTTAGTGCAAACTTATTTCCTAGCTATTTTATTAGCCCTTTACATTAATAATCTTGCTCTTTTTTCAAGTAACACTTGAAAATTTTCAGTGATCAGGAATCATTGATTCAAGATTCAGACGCTGTCATTTTTTAGATAGAATACAAAGAATACTGGAAAGCTATCACCAAATACTAAGTTAGATATATGTAATATTCCAAACACTCAAAACACAGACAAGCAAAATCATAATCCAAAAATAAAGTTTAACCAAGCCAGTAGGAACTACACTCTTACAACACACTCAGCCTTTATACCTATGACAATCTCATACCACAAACCATACCACATTTGGCTAATACTGGCTCATAGGAAAGGAAAGCCTACTGAAACACCCTGATGCATTACCACATCTCTGTTGCTTATGCCCCCAAAATTAGCTGCAAAATTAGAACAGAATACTACTACTCCACAGTAGTCTGGCAGTAAAAAAAAAAAAGATGCAGTACTACCTTTGCTGGACCATTCATGGAAAAATGTAATATATTATTTTCTTATTTCTTTACGAATTGAATATTTTGTAGTTATAGATAGAGGAAAAGGAAGGCTAATCTTATCTTTTGCTTCTTAAATGACGGAATGGCTTTACAGTAACCCTAAGTCAGAACAAATGAATCTGGAAGAAGTTTCTGTAGAGTATATGAACTTGGTAGACAAAAAAGAAGTGTGAAATATGGGCACAGGAGAATTGAAGGCAAGACAGGGGAAGTAGGCAGCACCACGGACAGCTTCAATTTGTTGCAGCTGTAGGATTTAAAAGGAGGCCAACCTTGTGATAAGGTTCCTTGGCCCAAGAGACTACAAAAATGAGAAGCTCAAACAACCATCAGCTGCTGAAATCTGCAAAAACTCTCCAAACACAAATTAACCTTCGGAGTCAGGAGATAAAAGACTAGCTGCAGAAATTGGAAGTTGTTAAAAAAAATGCTATAAATGTCTGACAAATCATAGCAGCAGTGGCAGGGAAAATAAGGAGACATACGCAGCATCTTACCCTTAGCCAGATAACACCTTTGCCTTCCCTCAAGAGAAGATGGAGAAAGAGGAGGTTTTCTTTTGGTTTGGCTTTGTTTTTACTTTCTGGGTTCGTTGTAGTAGACATTCTCCAAAATTGCTTTAGTTAAATTTAGACCTCACTGATGCTCCAGAGACCGGAAGTTATTAGCCTGCTGGAAGTAGAAGACATGTAGATCCTCACCATGCCAGGTTTAAATTTAATGCAAACCTTTCCAAAGTCCACCATTTAATACTGCAAGATTACTTTCTATAGGGATCCCTTAAATGTTTAATGGTTTCATAAAAAGAAGTAATTCCTTCACTGCAGAAATGCACCCACTTCTATAGTAGAAGGTAGCAGTCAAAGAGGAACCCAACTGTGGGGGAAAAGGAGGGATGTTCCGGCCAAAGATTATAGAATAACAGACCACTAACTTTAAAGATTCCACACATTAATACATTTTCTTCAAAAGAAAGTCTAGAGAAATATCTCTTAGTTCAGACAGCAAGAATGAGAGGGATAGAAGGAACAAGGTCTGAAGCTACTCAGCCTAGCTATTTAAATCCCCCTACCAATAGCTTGCTACATTTTGTAATAAATCTTTAAGGCTTAAACCAAAAAACACATCTTTCCGTTTGTATCAACACATTTAAAAGGCAGTTTTATTCAATTAGTGAAAGCAATCAAAAACATTGCATTGCAACTTCTAGCCAAAGATAATGCCACTCCTGCTAACCTAGAGTTCCCTAGCTGGTTTTGCATGTACTAAGGGTAGGTGCATGAGTGTTTGACACACAGCATGTGAATGCTCTGCAAACAGCCAAACTGCAGGAAACAACGCTCATCAGGAGGTACTGCCCCCACAGCTGGCAGTACCCACGCTATATGTAGGAATTAATGTTTAGTAACTAAATGCACCAGTCATTTTCCAAAGAAAACAAAAATTAATCTGAAGAAAAAAAGGTGTCATTCCTTTAGTAAACACATGTAGATACTTGTTGCTAATCACTGTAACACCAATGAAAATCAAACTTGGAGAAAAATAACTGAATGGGCTTTTCCCTCATTTTGTACTATTATTAAAAACAAGCCTCCATACTTTCTGATTTAGATCAATGTTTTCTGCTTCACCCACAAAAAACTTCAATCAAGAAATATTTACAGAAATTAAAGAGCCACTAAACACTAAAACCCAAGATTTGTGTTAGCAATGTTTCCTCCCAGAACCAACCTATTTCCTACATATAGGCTTGCAACTTTAGAAAGGGAAGGGTTTTAGCTCAGGGTGCTACATTTTAGCTGCAGAGCAAACAGGACCAACAAAACTGGCCCTGATGTGAGCAGTATCCACAGACAAGTTTTGATGATAGAGGCCTGACCGCAAAAACGGCAGTCTCACTTTACCGATGGCCCCACACCGTCACAGGTTCAACAAACACCATGCTACCACTGGACCTCAGCCAGTCACTCCAGCTTGCCACAATGATATGAGATTACGCACAACAAAAACCCCGTCTAATCTAGAGATCCTTACCTATGGTTAATCAGCCAGGATGAACCTGATCCCCAGCTTATCACAAAGGAAATGAAAGCCTTAACAAAACTAAACCATGTTCAGCACTGTTTCTAAAAACATCTTCAGTACCAGCTCAGCTGCATCTCCAGCTGAAACTGCTCAACAACAGTGGGCAATTCACAGCAAAAAATGTAAGCAAGATTGGCTTGAAGCTTCATTGATGACCTGAAACCTAAAGAAAACTTTCTATGAACGGGCCAATTGGATCATTCCTCCACCCCTACAGGGCCAAAAAGAAAACACTACTCCGCCTGATCACTCCCCTACTACCACCAAAATTCTCCTCCATTATATCAATCTATGAATGGGCTGTTTATGCTGCTTTCAGCAATTTTAAGCAATTTTACCTCCGCATTCTTTGAAATGGAGAAGAAAACATACCAGTTAAAATGTCAGCAGATCAATATACACTAAATCAAGGATGGAAGTGTCCAAAAGTATGCCACAGGCAAAGCCCAAGAGTTCAGAATCCCACATTTACAAGATGACACCAATATCAAAACCCACCAAAGGCATTCCCAGTCATGCATTCTTCCTTCAGCCCTTCTCTCCTGAATGAACAAGAGGAGATGAGAGGCTCTGAAGAGCAAAGAGATTACTTCTGGGCAAGAAATCATCTTAAAAGAATCCAACAGCCTATGACCAATTATAATCAGTTACTGGAGCAACCAGAGATGGGACAAACCTTAAATCCTTGTATTTCCTCCCACACTCATATTCTGGGCCATGCTAATCACAACAGTGCAATGCTGGAGCCACCAGAAAGCAAACGTTGCCATCCAGCAAGCCAGTGGGCAAGGTGCGACTAGAAACACTAGGAATGGTAAGCTGTCCGTAATCAACAGCTGGAGAAACATTTTCCCAGCGATTTAGGAATTCTGTGTCCAGCCTGTTTTCACACAGCAACCAATGCCCGTCAGTCTTGTCTGAAAAAGCTAATAATAGTGCAAAGTTTGCCCTACCATTACCCCATTTCTGAATTCATTCTTTCAAAGGGGGAAGGAAGACGACGACTTTTGGTCAATAACTCTGACAAAGCCATTATCCTAGGGGTATTAAATGGGGAGATAAGAACTTCAGGGCTTTGCACAAATCATATTAGTTCAATTCTCAAATCCGGGTAATGCTTCTTTTCAAAGTATTAATTTCATTTATTCTATTTGCTCTCCCTCTGTCCTGATAACACAGGCGCACATGGCCCCTAAATGAGATCCTCCTATTTTATAAGTTATAATCCTCCCTTTCTAGAGTAGTAATGAGATGTCTTCGCTTAATCGCGTTTATTTCCCCCCCCCAGCTTCTGCTTTTCTCCATCCCCATCCTGCATTGATTTGTTTCAGAGGTTTCAGCGAAAACCATCAGGCGGGGAGTCACTGGCTCCAAGAGGCTCATGATGCATATGCTGCACAGCCTTAGGAGATTACAAAAGCAGAAAGGAGAAAAAAGAGCAGCTTTGCTTGCAAAGTTTCTTTTGTTGGTATGAAGGAGAAAAAAAGAAAGCCAGAAGAACTGAGAAGTTGAGAGAAAAGGTTTTGATTAATTGGAAATTAAAAAAGAAAGATTCCTGGTATAGGGGAAAGATGAGACTATTCACAACACAGTGAAGCAAATAACTTGACTACGACAACTTTGGAAGTTCCTCATACTAGAAATAAAAAAGGCTTTAAAGATAGCTGTATTAATTCTTGGATATTTCACATGAGACTTAAGGCATGCTACAAGCATTAGTTAAACACCGTAGGCCCTGCTGTGAAGTACTGTACATATAATCCTTGTTGTATTGCAAGTACCCACAGCATTAAATTATTCAGAGAGTCCAGTCAGCACCATGATCCTGCAGAGCTGTACAAACAAAACATTTTATCTCTAATACAAATTGGTGAGAGTTCTTCCACAGCAGCTTAGCAGACTACTTCCATTTGAGCCAGTCCCACATGGTTAATCAAAAGCCATATTCACTCAAAGAATGAAGAATGCTGCAGTGTTTTTACTTACAGAGCCGTTACGCTTCTTAAACTAAAACTTTAAGTAGTTGTACTCAAAACCTAAGGCATCTAGAAGCTAAGTACCTTGTTCAAAGTCATTAAAAAAAAGAAAGATCAAGACAAAAATGTAGAACAGGACCCAGGTACTTAACTCTAAATCCCTCTTGTAAGCAGTGCACCACTTCAAGGAGGGAAAAAAAAAAAACCACCACAAAAAAAACAACAATAAGTTTTAATCTGTACCCTACCCCATAAATGATGAAGTAACTGGCCCCAGAAGCTGACAGCAAGTTCCTTATCAAAGGTTAGTTGTAGTCCACGTTCTCTTCATGAATGTGCATTATACAAGACTGAAGAAGTGCTTCATGGCAATACTACCAACAATAAAAGTCAGTGAACGAAAATCATAAAGAACAGATTAAATGACAAGCGACATTCAGCACAATCAAAATGAAATCATTTCAAAATACAGCTATCATATCTGGATTTATGGTCTACAAGTGGTGAGGTTAAAGGAGAATATTGCAGCACTACTGGAGACAACTGTACAACAGAAGGCTACTAATCCCCAAACTATTGATATGTTAAGGGCACAGGGCAGCTCAAGATCTTACTGCAAATATTAAAAAAAAAACAACCAACCAAACAAAACAAAAAACCTTCCTAATTATACATGGCACGATTTTCAATTTTTACTAAATTAAGTGCTGCTAGAAGCAAATTATTCATGTGTTACTTCTTTCATGGGAGTTGCCCCCTTTTTCTCTGGCTTCCCTAGTAGATCACAACAACAACAAAAACCCTGAAAGTTGTTCCCTTACAAATTTAAGCAGGCAATTTCCAGTGCCATCTGCACCTGGACTACCACTAGGTACCTAGAGTTCCACTACTATCTTCTGCCTGAAAGAGAAGACTGACACAGAAGAGATGAAAGAGCAGCTCACACCCATTATTTGCCTCATACACTAGGGCTAAAAAGCAGAATAGTAAGCAAGAAACATTCAAGCCCTATTTCAAAGGAAGAAAACAATACTGGAAGACAAGGACAGATATGATTTGAGTAGGACTGAGACAATACAATAAGGTAACCATGCCCAAAAGGAAACTGTAGCGAGATAAAGCAAGTCTGATAAGGATCCCAATAATTGAAAAGGCTGGCAAAAACAGTTCCTGCTTAGGAAGACAACTAGAAGCCAACAGACAATAGTTTTGACCTCATCTTTGCAAGGACAGGCTAGACTACTCCATTTTTAAGGATCCTAAATTTATGACTGATCAAGGGATAGTTTAAGAGCAATTAAATTTAACAGTTTCTCTTTCTTGCACCACATTCTGGGCTAACACTCCATGGTCACTATTTATCTTTTATGGGTTACACAAGGAGAGCCTGATCAGATTTTTGCAGAGCATCAAGTATGCAATATCTGGGTATGTGACATTGCAGGATTAAAAGCTAATTCAGATAATAGAACAGCTTTTTTATGTTAGAGGTCAGGTCCCAACCCATTTTAGAGGTGCCCACTTTACACTTCACAAATATTGCCTGACTCTGCTAGTCACGTTTCTCCAGGATTACTCTGCACCTCACTGCAGGAGGGCAGGGCTCTACTGAGCCGGACCACATCTTTAGATTGGACAATAAATTCACTAGCTTCTTCCCCACCCTCTTTACAAAAGTCCGTTAATTGCATTCATAAAGAAAATATTCTCTTTCTAGTGGAAAGAGAGTTGCATCTGCTGACCCAGAAGTCCTACGCAGAGGAACGGCAGTCACCTGCCTCAAACACCACTATTCCAAAGCTCAGCAATCATGCAACTTCCTGTGCTTAGGGTACAATCTGCCAAGAAGTTTCCTACGACACAGCAGCCGTTCACAACTTATATCCAGGAGAGCAATCTCAGAGACGTGCCAACCCAACCACATGCAAACATCACCATGGAGTCAGAAAGCACAAATGGGTCCAAAAACATAAACGGGCATATTCATGGAAGACAATTTCATCAAGGACTGTTAACCACCAAGGTGAAAACACCTCGTCGAAGAAGCTTCTAAGCCCCAAAATCACAGAAGTTGCCAGGGTATACGGGTGAGAAATACTGCTATACACCTGCTCTGTTCTCATGTTCTCTGTAAGCAGCTGCTACGGATGACTATCAGATATGGGCTATAGCTAGAAGGCCCTTCTGACTGAACCACTATGGCCGTTCTTATACAAATTTTATTTATTCAGCCCCCTAAAATACCTTCATATTATAACCTCAAAATGCTTCACAGCCAAGTCACGTGCCTGGGTAAGCCATGCCTATTAGCATTCAACATATAAAAAAACCCATGCTCATAGAAAGGTTCTTCAGTTAAATCAAGTGCATGCGACAGATCGGTAGGATGGAAGAGACACAATAAAGACCATCATTACTCAAGTCTGTCCTCTCCCTAAACCATCCTTTCAGTATGTACCAGGCAAGGAGAATTACTCTTCGTCTAGTTCTCTCAACGAGCAGTTTCAACATCAGTCTAAATGAACAAGCAATTCGAGCTCACTGTGGCAAGCATAGTGCCACCTCACTATCACACCCCTACACCTCATACCACTGCAGGTCAGGAAAAAGTGGCAGTTCCAGTAAGACTCTGCATTGCTTACAGGCAGTACACCATTGCATAGTAATGCTAGTATTTAAAACAAAACAATATAAAATAGTATCATGTGAATATTAAGCACCAATGACAACCCCAATCTACTGTAGTGATACAAGCCTTTTGCTCTACTCACTCTCATCTCACTGTACTTCTGCCTCCATCACTGCTCTTCTCAGCACTGGCATGACAGCAACCCAACAGGGTTAGGCAACACCAAGGTGCCTGACTAATAGTAATGGCTGCAGCAAGAAGTCCCCAAAAGTAAGTCTGCCTACTGGGCAAGGACAGATTGATTTGGGAGTCAGTGGTGTATACAGAAGAGGTTTATGCTTGCTGGTCCTAAAAATCAATCTTAAGCCTTCTTCAGAATGTTAAACCTTGACAGTTTTATAACAGTTCTTCTGCTACCAGCATCATAAAAGACTCAAACAACAGAACTCATTATTACTTTTTATTAATTTGGGTATTTGCACAATTATACTCTAGAAAACCGGAGAAAAGTTTCAGGACAGATCAGGTCAGCAGAATCTGATCCTGTATGTATTGAAACATTCATTGCATACACTTGATAGTTTAAAAGAGTTCTCTCTAGCTCAGACAATGACCCCATATATACACACCACACTGACCTGCCACAGGTAAAGCTGTCCCCAGCACAGTCATTGCTTATGCCTTTCCCTGCAAGCCTGGCCTTAGCATCACCAATGACACGCTGCAAGTATAGCTTGCCAGCTACACTGTAAGCCAAACCCAAGTGATGAGTTGGGAGGTGATGAGTGCTTCAGCCTAAATTAAAGTTTCTAAGCTTGTCACACAAGTGACATTTAATGAATCCTCTCAAGCAGAGAGATTTTAGCCTGTCCTGTATGGAAACATACTGGAGTTTTTTGTTACTCACCAGCTGGGCCACTCTCTGCCTCTCTTCGTTAGTGTTGTTCCTTTCCCGCTGAAGGGCAGTATTCAAGGCCTCGCTGGCTGCTTCCCTTTCTCTTTTGGCCAGCCGGAGCAACTCCTCTTGGACCAGTGCCTGTTCTCGCTCATACCTGTATGAGCACCAAAGGCAAACAGAGAGAAGGTGATCAGCAGACTTCTGGCAATAGGGTCATGGCTTAGCATGGACTATCCCCGCCTAGAGCTGAAACACAAATCCATAATCTATTTGACACGAAGTCTGCTCACAGCCCCTCCATTATCAGCAGGAAAAAAAAAACATGACCTGCAGCTTCAGTGAAGTACAGCTCTGGCAACAACAGCAGACTTAGCACTATATAAGCTTATACTTCAGTTATATTTAGCTCTATTAAGTATTTAATTATCACCTGAAAACAGTGAGAATAGAAAGTAGTTAGCTAGATAAATAGACACTGCTTTGGAAAAGATCAAGGGATGTACAACAATAAAAGGAGTTAGCCTATCTGACAATGCTGCTTTTCTGCTCTACAAGTGAAAGAAAATCACACAAAATGCATGCAGCAACAGCACTGAGAGGAGGCCTTGTCAGGTCCATAGCCTGGACACCTGAATCTCAGATTGCCACGAAGGAAATTTTGTCCAATTCGAGCCTTGGAAATCCCACATGCAAGCAAAGAGAGATTAACAGTGAATCTGTGAATCACAGAATAAATTAGGTTAGATGGGACCTTTGAAGGCCATCTATTCCAGCCTCCTCCTCAAAACAGAACTAACTTTAAGGTTAGATCAGGTCGCGCAGGGCCTTCTCCAGTCAACATCTGATGATCTCCAACGGTGGAGATTCTATATCCCTCCTGTGCAACCTGTTCCAGTGCTTCACTGCACTCACTAACTGGGGTTTTCTGCCACCCTCTCCCCCCACAATACCCAGGCAGAATTCCTTGCTGTGATTTGTGTCCCTTGCCTCTTGTCCTTTCAGTGTGTACCCCTGAGAACAGTCTGGCACTGTCTCTATTTTACTATTTTAGGAAGTTGAAAACAATGGTTAGATTCCTCCTCTTCTCCAGGAAGTTGAAAACAATGGTTAGATTCCTCCTCTTCTCCAGGCTAAGCCAATGCAGCTCCCTCAGCCTCTCTTCTCCCATGCCTCTAGCTTGCCAAGGTCCCTCTGAGTGGCAATGTTGCCCTCCACAGAGCAGTGACCACTCCCTCAATTTGATGCCATCCACAAACTTTCTCAGGGTGCACTTCAGCCCATCCAGATCTGGTTCTGGTTCCACAGTTGAGCCACACACATACAAGCTGCTCCTCCCTTTCTTGTCTTCCCTGCTTACCTTTCTGCTGCATTTCTACCTCTACCTCTCCTTTCCCAGATCAGATATTTGGGATCCAGTTCAGTAGCTCAGCACTGAAAACTGCCAGCAATTTCAATTCCACAGTTCCCAAGAAAGTGAACCAGCTTTCCAGAGACTTTCTTGGTTGCATCTCTGACTCTCCTAAGGACAGTGTGATTGATGCAACAGGGTTTTGTTTCAACAGGTTTGGCCAGTCAGCTGTAATATTAAAAAAAACACCACACACAGAGACTGCTTTTCATTGTTAACAGGAAAAGACCGATCTTTACAGCGTTTTTAAGAACACACAGATAGATCAGACCAGTAGTTTTATAACAGAAAGCTACTGAGTTACACAGAACTGAAGTTCTCACTGCCTTGCAATGCCGAGAACTAGGAGATTGCTGTGGTTCTGACAAAGAGAAGAGGACAGTTTTCTTCTGCAATTTTTTTCTCACCCTTACCCCATCTTCACAGGTATTTCTATCTTAATAAATTAAAATACCCTTCGATGAAAAATCCATAGCACTCTATATTGGCTGACAGGCATTATGTCCAGTCTAGGAGAAGGAGGAGGAATGGAATCAGATACATAAGATGGATCCAATTATTTTAGGTACAAATAGAATTAAACCCATCACCATATTTGAGATTCCAAAATCCCTAAGGGAAGTATCAGACAGAGACTCCTACACTCGCCCCAGAAAAGGCACTGTACTCAAGGTTATGCTCTATTGAACTTGTGTGGCATGTGCATTGCAAGACTTCTGTAGTTACCAGCTCTTTACATTGGTCCTCCCTGTTTCTCCAAACACCAGTCCAATTGCCCACAGCTCCCCTGACTGCTTTTTTTGGCTAAGGACAGGCTTTCCTTAAAAAAAAAAAAAAACACTTGTGTTCCATGGCCCTTAACTGAAAGAGGCTTCAAAGGGGATTCTCAGGCATTAAAACATACAGTCATTGCACTCAGACTGAAGTAAAACATATATATGGTCCAAAAGGAGCTAAACTATTGTCTTCTTCAAGAACTTCACCTCACCTCCTGTACAGTTCCTGCTCTGCAGCAGAAGACTTCTGACCAGAGTCACCTGGCATTGGTGGCTGGATTCCTAGAAAGAAGAACAGAAACCTGTGACAACTATAATACAAAACACAGTGCTTCATCACATCATAAGTTATTTGAGAAGAGGAGAGTATTTCACATGTGAGTGTTAGCTCATCAAGAGAAAAAAACAATACACTTAGAAAAGTCTCAAGAAAATTTAGATTCGATGGATGGAGTTTGAATTCATGAAACAGAGATACTGACAGCATCGTCTTCAACAAGGCACACTGAACAAGGCATGTTACAGAAACTTCTAGGTAAGGATGTTAACACCTCAAACCCCTGGTTTATACTGAAACATAAGCACGGTTTTAATCCTACTTCCCACTTCCTTCCTGTAGTTCCATTAAGTCTTCCCATTGATCTCCTATCCTGATTTTCCTGGTAGTTACAAGGGATCCCACAAGTGGACATGAAATTATTTGACTGAGTTTAGGCCATCCGTAAGGCTGAATCCACTTTCAGGAAAGATGTAGGCTAACAGCAAACAAATCTTTAACAGAGAAGGCCTGGTTCCCTAACTTCATGTTAGTCTGGATGCCTTAAACAAATCCACACTGATAACATTTATCAACAAAGTATATTTGAGAACCAAGAGAAACCAAATAGTTTTCTGACCTGTAAAGAAAGGTAAGTTCAGAAACCAAGCTCTCACCATCCACTTGGAAAGCTGTGCTTAGTAAGTCTATCCTTCCCTATGAGCTTATACCCAAAGAACAAAAAGCAGTATTTCCCCCACCCATCCACAATATACTCCCTGTGCATGGAAAGGAGACAACAAGTCAGCTTGCCAGGAATGAAAGATAAAATAAAAAATTTCTGCCTTGCTTACTGCACATTGATCTAAAATCCTAGAAGCGTTCACAAAGCAATACAACTTCATTAAAGTATCTGGGAAGGGTGGTATTCCAAAGGTGGAGAAGGAAAGGATCTAGAAAAACAAGTTGTCTTACTTAAGGTCACACAGCGACAGAACTAGAACCATAGCATTTCAACTTCTCCAATTGCCAGGTGACATGGCTACCTTTCAGAAACATAAAGATGTCATCACAGGACCGTAATATCCAAGGCATTCAGTTATGCTGATACCTATGCACATAAAAGTGTCACAGGCTAATCAAAGAGCTCCTCTCACAACAAGGTAGTCTTGAAAAGATACAAGCATACTACTTAACATCCAGTGGCAGCACTACCGAGAAGTGTGTCAAAACAGTCAGTAGACCTGAGAGGGACTCCTACAGTACCTGTAGGAGATTTTGGTTTCCCTTCTGCAGCTGGTGAAGATGGAGCTGTGCCATTGGATGAACGGGGTGATCTCTGGTTGTCCCTTTTACTTTGAGGAGATTCTTTCATTCGGTTCACTACATCTTCAGAGAGCTGAAACATACATAGGAAAGAAATTAACCAATTCAACTCTTAATGCATATATATTTCAGGATAAAAGCTCCCCATTTTTTAGTTTCCAGGCTACTGCAAAAGTATTGCCAGTTACCTCATTTCAACGGCACAGTCCTTCAAATCCAGGCAGTGAACATCTGTACATTGACTTTACTGATAGGGTATGGTTTTTTTAAATGTAAGTGATAAAACCTCCAATCTACTGACCCTAAAGGCTTCACTGGACAATGAGAATGAGTCTTCCACAAACACTAACAAAGGTGGAAAGCACTGCTAAATAAGCCAACCGCTTGAGTAGGGACGTATTTACCAGAAGTGGAAGGAAAGGAGCTAAGCAGGCTGTAAGTCCGTCCACCCATCCTTCTTCTTCCCCCCATGCTTGCTAACCCAGCTCAGCATGGCAGAAGTAATGCAAATCATACGGCAGAGAACAGCTGCACAGCCCTCCCATTCACATAAGGCTGCAAACAGTTTTGCAATCTCAACTTCATTCTCACTCCCTTACTTGGGTCCAAACCCATGGAAAAGAAAGAAAAGTTAACTTGAAGTTTTCTGGCTATTCAGTCCAAGGGGTTTCTCACAGCACTGTTAAGACTGACCCCTTCCTCTTCCCAAGGTCAGAGGTTCTGTGCTGACTGTTCTGGCTCCAGAACAAAACGAAATGAGGCCGTTTCCCCACCTACGTTGGTCACAGTAGAAGGCAGATTTTCAGCTGTTCCACTGCTACCCAATTTAACAGCTTTTTTAATATCTACGTTATACATTGTTATCATGCCAAATTCCTGCTTATGGGAACTGGTTTTTAAAAACACAAACCTGTAAAAAGCCAGACTTAGTTAAGAGCAGGCTCAGCAGAACTACTTTTAGATACATAGCTGCAAAAAGCAAATAACCTCTTTGGTACTAAGAATGGGGAATAATTATTTTGTTCCACAAAACAAACCAACCAAAAAAAAAAAAAGGAAAAGAAACTGTTACCTCAAGAACTCAAACAGAAAGGCCTACAAAGACCACAGCTCATTTAACCTAATCAGCTGTCGTGAGATACATAGGGCATCTTCATCTTGAGCTCCTGGAGGTCATAAACAGACCAGTAACAATGAACCCACATTTGTTCCGTCAGCATCTAGCTGATGGAGCAGCTAACTAAATTAAAGCATCAAACAAATTGCATCGATGGCAGGTGAGGGTGAGTCCTCAAGGGGCCCCCACCTATATCCTGTAAAGAGAAATCAGGCAAGAACAACTTTAACCTCTGTCAAACACTTTAAAAAGGAGATTGGCACAATCTTAGTTAACTTTTGTCAAATGATTAGTCAAAATGGGATGAAAAATAAGTAACCACAGCAAAACTCACTCTGCAAGCTCATTTCAGATGAATCTTAGGGGAAAACCAGATAAAAGTATGAAGAAACAACAGCAATGAAAATGGTGGTAGTAATAAAAAAAAACTTAAATAACTGATGAAAAATAGGGAGAGAAATGTTGACGGGGAAAAAAAGTGTTCCTTAATGATACCACTATCATTCTCCAGGGCTTGTTTTCACAACACATATATGTAGATGTCAGATCAAAGTTCAAGAAGCAGCTTCCCACTACCCCTCCTAGAAACACCCCTAATCCTCACTAATCCCCACAACCTCTTATCTCCCTGCATGTTCAGACAGCCGTGCTTTGCCAAGGCTCTTGGGCAGAGGTGTCTCCTCTTGGATGCCCTCTGAGCCAGGCAGTGTCTTTAGCATCAAACTGCTTGCAAAGCACAAGGCAGGAGCAAGATGGGGTCATTAAACA
>NW_009212203.1:0-38957 GCF_000690835.1 Fulmarus glacialis
TGTCGTGTCCTCCTTGGTGCAAAGGACCCGGCAGGACACAGCACAACAAGGCTTTGAGACTCGGGTTTGTCAATAAACCCTCTTTCCCCGTTAGCGTTTTCCGACTCGTCTTCCTTTCTGCAAGTCTCGCAGGTTACGCTTGTGTGCGGGCTCAGGCAGTTCTTCCTAAAACCTAAACCGCCTGCTAACGTTTCAGCTGTCTAAACGCTCTAGAGCCAACGAAAACGTGCACAAGTGCAAGAGTTCACTTTTTTTGAAACCAACAAGGAGTCTGGAGAACCTCCGGCTGGCCCGCGGGGCTGCGCAGCACCCGCTCCCAGCCGGAGCGATTCACCACCCGTGGCGCTCAGTGGGGTTTCAGGGACCGATCCTCGGTTTCAGCTACATCACGGAGCTCCCTGAGACTTTCTGCTGTCATTGTGTGACAGGGCATTACTACAATTAATTTCCTATTTATAGGTAAGCTGTCTGTAGCAGCCTAGGGATCGTTTCATTAATTAAAAGCGTCACATTCAATTCCAAGCAGCGGTCAGTCTGGTTACTATGTATATTTTGAAAATACATTGTTTTCCTCAGGGCAAACAAGACCTTTAAAACTGGTGGTGGTGTTTCTGGCACAATGTTTCGTGTCATTTGAAGAGCCTAATCAGTCACAACAGATGTATTTCTTCCAGACAGGTTTCTGAATTCGAACCTTCACCTATGTGCACTAGGATTCTGGACAAAATCTCAACCAAGTATAGGAGTGATTTTTCCATCAACAAACACCAAAACCATGCTTCCACTGGCTGCTGAGCTGCTGTCAGGTTGCAGGTACAACCACACTGATTTCATACAGGTTAATGTGATTTTTTTTTCCTGTAGAGCTGATCAGCCCAGCCTTGTGGTCTGCGGAGTGCAAGCTACAGTTGTAATGCACAAAAATCCCTTCTGATCTGGGAAGTCTGACTCCTGCCACGCTTTCTTTAGCTGTGAAGATTTCTGCTTTGCCTTTTTCTGAATATACTTGCAAATGCATGCTTAAAGATGTTCAGCAGAGAGTTTTCCACCACACATTGAAAACTCTTGGTCTTTTCTTTCTCTCTAAGGAAATTTCGTTGTAAATATTCATTAGATATACACTCTGAAGACCCTGACACTCTTGGGGGAATATGGGTGAATCAGAATGATAATTCTAGTCAGACAGAGCCCTGTCAGGATAGAGGGCAGCAGATGACACATATTTCATTAAAATGGCAGAGGCTAAGCGTGGATGGAACTCGACTGTCTGAGAACTGGATGAAATACAAAGAAAAAAGTTAAAAGTGCTGTTCTGCTTGTGAAGAAGGAGTGCTCTGAAATGCTGATCTCAGAATATGAAGCAGATTTGAAAGTGAGCAGCTGTGCTGCAGCAGTGCTGCTGGTGCTGTCACTGAAGGGTAAATTTAAGGGCAATTTCCCTGAGGGCTGACTACATTTGACGGGTGCTACCGCCACCCCACTGCAGGGCAGATGCAGAAATCTTCTGTTGCAGCTATCTGAGTCAGCCTCAGGTGGTGACATCTCTTAATTGCTTTGCAAGCCTCAACCTTAACAACATCTGTTACTGATCAGCTATTTCCTATTTGTAAGCTATAAAGGCAAAATGATTCTGTCTGGTCTGTACCAAGGCACCTTAGCATCCTACAGGGAGGGAACTGGTTCATCTGTCAGTCTGTTGACTGTTTACCCAATAGAATGATTCTGAGTGTTTTATTAGTTTCATAGCAGTAAGCCTTGAGGAAGATCCACTCGTGATTTGGAAGTAGAAGAAAGGCTGAGATCTGATCTGATCTGATCTGATCTGGCACAGCTTGCTAGCATTGAGCATTAGTGAAAATGAATGCTGACAACTTCCTAGGTTAGTTAATGAGACTGTTTGTTACGTTACACAGCTTCTGAATGTGAAAAAAACAGCACAAATAAATCCCAAACCACTAATGGTAATTGTGAAATACAATGATTTTGGTTTATCCTTGAAAATGTGTTTGTGAAAAAAAGCAGAGAATAAAAATGACTATCATTTTCTTGCTACTTTGCTTCTCCTGTGTCTGTGTGAATACTACAGACAAATTGCCTGGTTGATAGCTTTGTCACTTACAACAAAGAAAAATTGCGTTTCATTTTTTCCCAATAGTTTTCATTTCCAGTAAGCAATTTTAAAGAGCAAAATGGACTGGATTATGCTTGCTAAGTCCGTCTCTCCTAATATTCTACTTCTACCGGTGCTTCAAGAAAGTCAGGGCAGACAAAGGAGGACTCTGGCCATAGTTCAGCTTCATTGCTTCTAGCAGTTTAGAGTTCAGAAATTTTCTGAGCAAAATTTCCAACTGGATCTTAATATTTAATAGTTGTCAGTAGGCCCACTCTTCATGAATTTGTCCGGTCCCCTTCTCAAAACTGGTAACGTTTAATTTCTTATTTTATCCAGCAAGGTCTATAACTTAGTGATATATTATTTTAAAAAAAAAAAGCTTCATCTGGTTTGTTTTCAGTTTGCTAACCGTTAATTTCCTTGGGTGTCTCCTATGTCTAGTTTCATAAAAAATAACGAATAACCATTCCCTATTGACTCTCTGCATAACATCCATGACCACAAAGATGTCTGCCATACCATCCTCCTTCATCTTTTATTCAAGTCAAAATATTTTGTCACGTTGAAGCACTGCTTTGCAGTGTGTCCTGATCCACATCACCTGTGCCGCACTGTAAGCCTCAAACGTGCACTGCTGCTCTGGAGAGGGACTGGGGCGCGTGGGGAGGGAGGGAGGGAGGGAGCCCCGGGTGCCCCAAGAGCACCTCTGCTCTGGGCAGCAGGTGCTGGGTGGCCGAGTGCACCCGCCATACCTAAGCTGGGTACAGACAGCATCAAACGTTCTTTTCCATACCTCTCATTGTCTCTGATGTCCTTCCTGAAGCTGGGTGGCCAGTGTGCCAGCTGCAGGCATGCTATGCATCTGGACAGCTTAAATCTAAAAATGTTTTCTTCTCGGTCCCTTCCCTAATAATTCCTAACATCTGATTCATCATTTTGATTACTACTGAAGTACCAAAGTGATGCTTTCAGGGAACTATTCATAAATGGCTCCCAGCACCAATCCCCTGAGTGCTAATCACTTCATTCAGAACCCATCACTCTATGTATATAACCGAGGTTATTTTTCCCCCACGTGTGTTAGTGTGTACTTACTGACATTGCCAATTTATTGCCTGTTTGGTATAGTGAGGGCCTCGAAAATACACAGCTGTAGCTCTTCCCAGTTGGCTTTTAGGTTTGACTTTTAACAAGAATGCAGCAAACACTGGTACCTCACTGCCCATCTCCCTTCCTCAGAGTACTTATAAATACATTGAATCGTCAGAAGCTTCCTCAGGTTTGCTGATATACAGTCCTCAGGACCACAGCGATAAATGTTTGCCTGTCAGCCAACGCTTCCAACTACTCCAAAATATGATTACAAATAAACATGTAGACAGAAATAAAAATCACAGACAGTGTAAATCACAGACATTGCAAATTGAGACTGGATGCTTTCTTAAAAGGAAAAGAACTTATAAAGTTGGAAAAGAGCAAATTGAGGAAAATTCTGCTTTCTGTTTTAGGCAGGGTTGGACAAAATATCCACGATGGCTGATTTGGCTTTGTGAATCTAAATATTCATCAGTCTTACTTCTTCCTGTCTATGCCTTGTTTTGCAAGCAACTTTTATCCATTCACTGTAACAAGTGTTCCATTTTAGGAACGGGTGGCAGATAAATAGGAATCCAGTAGATTATACTAGCTTTTAAACGGTTCCAAATGCCTAATAGTAGGTTCTCATAAGCATTGGAGGGCCTTAAAAGTATTTTACCCTTCTCTCCAGCTTCATTTATACCAAAGCCCTTCCTTCCACTTGCTTGTAGTAAAAATTCCTCATTTATTCTATTATTTCATTATTAGGTCATTTAGAAGAAATCGAAACACAATACCTAGAGGTGGGACTCTCTAAATCAAAACTTCAAGTCAAGATTTTCCTTAACTATTTCTCTCAGTTTGTACTGATATAAAACGAATGGATTTTGGCCAGCTCTCTGGTTCTTTTCTAATGTTTTCATGGCAAAAGGTGAAAGGAATATTCTGGAAATTCTTTTAAGTGGAATATATATTACAGTAGCTGATGTAGTTGGCCGTGCGCCAGCCTGCAGCCTGTGTTAAGTCGGCCGGAGTATCAGGATGCACACACATCCTCTGTTAGGACTGAAGCAGAGCACTGCGCCCCATGCACTCAGTCCCACCGTACTCTTCTTTCTGTGCTCTGCAATATGGATTCAAAGATAAAAAAACCCTCCTTGAATAAACCTGCTTTTACTAGAATGGCTTGGGGCTGTTTCCTTCCTTCTGTGCCCTTTACTTTTCATATTGTATCGTAGCACGTGAGCCTTAACAGACAACATGTTTGCAACTCGGATCGAAGTGCTACACGCAGTTCAGATGTTATCTGTTTGCAAGTGCATGTCATTTTACTATGACTCGTTAGCAACAGAGTTCGTGCCCTCATCTTGATGAGTTGGTTTGCGCATCAAAAAATGTTTGATAAGCCAGTGATGTGCAGGATTAAGGGCTGGCTCTTGAAGTATGCTGATGTTAAGCCAAGGTTCTGCCATCTTGGCACGGCAGCCAGTACGCGCTCTTAAATTAGCATGGGGTGGTGGAATGCCATAGCATGTTACTATTCTGCCAGCTATGAGATACACCAGTTCTGCTTAGTAGATCAAAACACTCGAAGGTCCCACTCACACTAGAGGGCACTCTCAAGACTACGAATTGTTACTGCTCTTGCAAAGATGATGTTCTGCTGACAGCAATGTGCAGGGTTTACAAAGGGGCTGCTTTCTCCAAGGTTTTTTTGTGGTGGTTGTTCCTGGCCTTTCCAGCCATGTGCCTTCATTTCTGTTGCACATAGTTTCCTCTTATTTTGCCTCTTTCCAGATTATTTTAATCTATCAAGGAAAAAGGAAATTGAGGTCTGACAGTGATAACTGCTATTCCTGACCTAACATGGTGCCACGGTGTTCTGATTTCTTCCTCTGCAGGCGACAATGTTTTTCATTTAATATGAGGTGGTTGTCCTAAGAATTCTTTAAATTTGTGTCCAAATGGTGCTATTCCATTATTCTGTATGGATTTACTTGGGAGAGGCTACAGGTATCTCTGCCCTTTCACTAGCCCCACACAGCACAAAACATCCTCTCCCTCACACAGCTTGGGAAGGGCGAGGCAAAACCTTTCTCCCTCCACATTGCAGCTGCATGCAGCCCTGGTCTTCTTATGTTGTAGTGGAAATGAACCCTTGCTTCGAGACAGCATTGTACCTTGTGCCTCACACGCTTGCCTTTATCCACTCCCTAAAGCAGCCGGAATAACCCAGGGTACATCCGTTCAGCTCGAAGGGACTGTGTCAGCACGTGCTGGCGAAGAACCTGGCTCTCGGCCCTCACCGTGTCTAACAAACGATTCCCCAGCAGCAGCCCACAAAGTGTGTTTATTTTAAATATGTGTGGCTGGATAGAGAAGATCGCTATCCAGAAAACAGAAGCTGCACAGACTCAAAGCGAGTCCCTGAACGTTGCCAGGATAATGTGCCACAGCTACAGGGACCATCACTAGGACTAATGTGGAAATTTTCTTAGTACAGCCTTTTCGGTTGAAATCTGTTTACACTGGGAAGTTTTGAAGGCGCTCATTCTATCTTTTTGCTCTCTGCTGAGCAGTTCCCATGAGTGGTGTGATATAAGCTATAAAAGTGATGTTCAGTCCTAGGCCTACCATCCAGGGTGCCAATTAATAGAATGAGACTTTTTTGTGCTGCTGGCATGTTTCTCCTGCATGGACATCATCAATACATTTTCTGTAGGGCTCAGAGTTCCATCAGTACCAGCTTTGGTATTTTAATTACGTAGTCTGGTGCAAATCAATCTCTAATAGACAAAATGTCTTATCCCATTTGTAATGCCTTAACTAGCTAACGTCTTTTATTTCTTCCACTTGACCTCTTTTTTGTTTATATTAAAGTGTATTATAACTTATTCTATATATTTATGCTCAGTACATTCCTGCCATGTATATGCATTAATCTTATTTTATTTACTTTTCTTTTCCTGCATGGAAATTTCAGAGAAGATATTGATGTGACACAATCATATCTTCTTTTCTTCTGTTGTATCTTTCCTGTCTTCAAGATTTGGAAGATACCCAGATTGATGGAGGTGGTGTGCAGTATTGCTTCTGTTTCCAATACTCATTCTTTATCACTATCTAAACTCAAGGAAGAACTGCCTATATATACAAATATATCACCACTGAAACTGGTGCACATATAAAACTGTAATATTGGCATTGAATAATTGACTGAATAATGAATGAATAATGGAGCAGAGTAGCTTGACATTCCTCTTAGCTCTTCAAAATTCACAGCTCTCCAGTGTTCGTCCCAGACAGCAGTCATTCTTTTGGCTGACTTCAGCATCCAGCACGGGAGCTTGCTGCTGTTTTATTCCAACTTCCGTTCTTCTGTCAAAGTTGGAGATGCTTCTTTGCCCAGCCCTCTATTTATTTCAGTACCCAATGTAGGCAAGTAGAGATCACTGAAGGTATACTCTTATTTTGTCTGCAGAATGTATATAGTTAAAAATCAGTGGACCAAATACTCAGGAAATGGCTTTGATTTCTTAGTTACCTTCTCCAGTAATCTTCTTTAGAAGCTATAGATAGAAACTTAATGCTGTTTCAGAATGGCAAGGCAAACCTTTTGCGAACTTACTCAGTAAATGTCTTCAAGCTATATTTTATCTTACATAGACATGATTACAGCCCCGTTGGTACAGATATAAACTGCATTCCAGAATTCTGAAAGAATGGGTCTATGCAATTGCAAGACAGGAAGAAATGCTTCTAATAATCTTTCAGGTTGAGAGTGGTATTGTATTATTTGAGAACTGAAAATGTAATACTTTTAAAAGAGGCAGTAAAAAAATTATGCTGATAACCAGAGGGTTAATAGTCTAGACTCAGTAGTTTGCAAGACTTCAGCAATTTTTTCAAAGAAAGGCTCACTAAAAACATGGAGGTAAATGCAAAATGGGATAAAATGCAAAATGGACTTAAAAATAGATGACCCCTGAGTATCTTGGATAATAGCTGATTTTATGGACAAAGGAAATGCAGTGGCTATAGCCTATTTAGACGTCATTAAGCATTTGATATAGAACCATACAGGGAATAATTAGTTATTAGTTAGGGATTAGTATAAAGTGGACAAAGAACTGTATAAGGGGAGATGGAATGGCTGATGTTCAAAAGCTGTGTCTGTATTAGCAAGCAGTGCAGCCCTACAAGAACAAATATGCAAAGTATTGGGTGCGCAGGACCCAATATCCACACTGTGGGTGGAGGGTTGCTTCTGACCAGCTTGTGTGGCTCCACAGACTGAACTCTGATTAGCATCTGGAGCATAGAGGGGGCCACTGCTGGAGAGCAACTATTATTGAGTTTCATCCAAAAGGAACCTGGTTTCCACACCGACACTACTCCAGAGTGCAAACCGAAGCATGGAACAGTGATAACAGCCATTGCAGAGCAGGATGAAGCCACCATGAAGGCAGAACCTCAATGGCTGAACAATTGAAGTAGAAAAAAACTGCAGTATGAAATGCAAATTTCAGAATTTGAACTGCATTGCTTGACTAAGCAGTAAAGTTGTGACTGTCATACTGATCTACCTGTGACTGTGCACTGCAACCACTGCTAGTCTTATCTGTAGCAAGGCAGATCCTTGAAACAAGAATGTCACATCAGCTCCCTGATTCTCCTTTTCTTCTTCACCCATTTACTAAGGACATAAACCATGCCATTACAATAGATACCAGTGGACATTTAGCATGAATCAGGGGTACTACTCACCAGCATGAATAATGGGAAATGCCTTCCCTCCACGTCCTGGCCATTATCCCCCCTGCTATAGCCCAGTAGGCCATTTGCTTTATTTAAGATGCAAGTGCATCATTGGCTCATATTCACCCTGGCATCTGCTGTAAACCTCGGGTCCTTTTAGAAGAGCTGCTCCTCAGCCAGGTGCTTCCCAGTCTGTACATGGGGAACCCTGCGCTTCCTCCTGAGCTTCATGAGCTTTCCGTTGCCCAGTCCTCAAGCTTATCAAGGTCTTTGCCATTTGTCGTCAGCCACGCCTGAATTCAGAACTCAGCAAAGGACAGGTTTTCATTCATGGCGGAGCGCTGCACTACTTTAAAATCTCAAAGGGAACATAACTCTAAATACAACAGATTTGTAACTGAGAGTTTCCTCTTCAGAAGCAAAGAGGACCATGAAATACCTTTCTAGTGACTGGCAATACACTGTATAGTAATTGGTAATACCCTGTATTTACCAAGTTTGTCATTTTGCCAGGCTCACAAAGGTTGACTCCAGCACCCCTCGCACAGAAGCATCTCCATTTGCAGGCCAGCCGGGCTCCCACAAACCTCAGCAGCAAGCACTGTTTCCACACATTTGAAGAATTAGGCCCAGTTAGCATTAAGATTTTTGTCTTACAAAGGGGAAGATGAAGATGCATCCTGCCACCTCTGCTGTAAGGGTACATATAGTTGACTGTATTTTGTGGTCCTGAAGAAACATGCCTCCAGTGCTTCTGCCCAGGGTATTTTAAGGATTTCAGCACTAACCCAAACTGTCTGAAGTGCTCCACCACTTATCAGGCACTGTAAAGGTATCTCCTGAAACCTAACGCTGTTGTCTGAGACACTATTTACAGGCCTGTAATGTAAACTCTGGTGTAGGTACTCAACTTCTAAAAGTAATGCGTGTCAAAGGAAGGGTACATTATCTCAAGACTACGAAAACATTCAAATATGAGTGGTTTTTTTCCTGATAAAGACATTTCCTTGCCAAAGACATTTTTGTAGACAGTGTTAAAATTTGTACTGTTTCCAACCACTGAAAAATGCAGCTGCTGGCCAAAATTTTCTACATTAAAGGAAGCTATAAAGCATATAGAAGACCTTCTTTCCTGGTTTTTTTGGTTTGTTTTTTTTTCCTTATAGACAGTCTCATAGGGCTGATGGGCAAATATTTAATGCATAGTCTCTACTCAGAAATGTACAGATATTAATAACACATGAAGGTATTTCAGAACAACTAATTTCCTGTAAGTATATAAGAGATTAAAAGGCAAAATCTTGAAATCCTTATTTAGACTTGACTTCTTTAATGCCTCACTCTATGGCTGACATCTACATGGATAATTTTTTACTTTAAATTTGAGCAATATGTAAGGGTTCAGCCAGCCCCACCTGAGAGTAAAATGTGTTCCTTACCAAAGCTCCTTTGTGATGGACCTGTGATTTGGGAAGGAAAGAACCCATTTTCTTACCTCCCTGAAGCAGGCTGTACACCACCAGTTCGCACACGCCATGAATCCCATGCAGTACTGTGACGGTCGAGCAGGCTCCATGCCTCAGGCACCTCTTTTTCATTGGCAATACAGATCTAATAAAGGCATGAAACCGGCACTAACAAACTCACTTAAAATAGTAGCTAACAGATCTCCACAGGCTACTTTCTCGATACAGTGCCTATACCACAAACAGGGACTTCTTCTAAAGATAAGATGGTTGGAGCTGGATTTTCTTTCTTGCCTGATGCCTAGTTAAAAGGGTGTTGTCAGCTCACCCTTTTAACACCCAGCACTTGAAGCCAGCTCTCTGATGGATATGAAACGTTACTGTAAAGGAAGCTGGGCCACTTGCACGAAGAATAAGGAGTGGGCTAGAGCTTGACCCCATGTAAAGTATTACTAGAAGAGGGTAGGGGCAGGAAGGTCATCTATTAATTGCAGCTCTCCAGAGGCAAGACGGTCACATTGTTCCTATTTTTACTGGGCTGCAAGGGAGGAAACAAGATAGACATCTTAAGATGACAGACAACAGCTGGACCAGTAAAAAACCAGAGTGCTTTCCTGTTGGGCAATTTCAGCAAAGAGAGACTCCCTCAGTATGTTTTTTTTTTTGC
The DNA here is from genome assembly GCF_000690835.1 of Fulmarus glacialis. NCBI lineage: Eukaryota > Metazoa > Chordata > Aves > Procellariiformes > Procellariidae > Fulmarus > Fulmarus glacialis. The sequence continues at coordinate 10,082 of NW_009212203.1, forward strand.
CTTGGGCATTGCCAGTGTCACGTGGAGTTAGATGAAACTGCTTCAGATGCTTCAGCTACCAAAGACCATTCTACGTGAATTTTTATATATATAATTGATACAAAGGAAATGAAGAAACATGAGTTAACTAGCAGAGCAGTTCTCATACAGCTCTCAGACATTGCCCTGAACTGTGTACTAACCTGCTGTCATTTACTGGACAGGGGACTCACCCGCTGTTCCAGACTTCTAAAATGGATGAGAGAAAGCATGATTTCTGTAGACGCTTCCGAAAGCCCTAATAGTACTTGCCTGAAGCCCTCCCACATTTTCGAGGTGATAATTATGTTATCTGAGCCAATATCTACCTCTCCTTTCCAGCACAATGCTGTTGATAAAGAGCAAATTCATGGCAGTTGCTCTGAGCCAGCTGGTGTGGCAGAAACATTTTTACATGAATTGTTTTTTTCCTTCATAAAATCATTGTTCACGCAGGTGATGAGTGACCATGAACACCATGAGTGAACATGACTAACCATGAATCCCCAGTGGTAAAGGTGGATCCCTGCTCAGTTTGTGAATGGGAAAGTGTGACAAAGTTTATGGAATATGTAAAAAAAAAAGGCCCAACACTGAGAATCTGTAGATTGAAAGAAACTATCCATTCATTCAGTAATGCTGCTAGCTATTTTTTTTTAAATCCATGAAATATTGAACCAGGTTTTTGTATGAAGTGTATTGTGTTTGAAAAAAAAAAAAAGAAGAAGAGAGAAATAAGGACCAAGCACTGTTACTTTAAATTGGTTTTAATATGTCTTTCAGGACAAAATAAACAGGTGTGGATCCAAAATTCATCTGAAAAAAATCTGCGTAAGGTGTAAGTATAGTCTGCACATTACTATGGAAATGCTTAATTTTCTTTCCTTTTATAAAGTGCATTATGCTAGAACTGTCAGACCATGTATAGCCAAATTAAAAATTACAAAAGCTTCAAAATCCTATACTGCATGTGTTAGGAAGCATACACCTGACTATGAAGGCCATATTGTAAGGGTAAGTGTGAGAAAATATGTCAAATACATTAATGTGCATGGGTGAATCAGTAATTGCTAGTTTTAAAAAACTATAATCTTTACCACAAATTATGCCATTTTGGTAGACGTTTACCCTTATTCTTCCATCCAGATATCTAACAGGATGATGCATCAACCAGTTTTAGTCACTATTATTGCATTTGGCTGGGGAGAAGGAAGAAATTAAATTCATCACAGTGATTGTTATTAAAATGAAATTCCAAACAATACAAAATAATACACAAGGGAAACAGCCAAAGTGAAAGCAAATTTACATAAAAATGTTCTTATTAAGCATTGTGTCACTCAGTAGATTAAAGAGCTTTTCGATAAAAGCCTGAACTTACTCACACTTAACTCAATGACAACACATATGAAATTCAATAGGAGTAGAACTTTCATTTAAAAAATCCATGCTATGAAATGAAATGCATGATATTATTTTTACGGTAACTACCTATTACATCATGTCCATTGACAACATCACTGGGTTTCTGATGAATCCCTGAATGCAAAGACAGGCAACGTGGCTCTAACAGAGACTTAATGGGAAAATTACTTAATGGAAAATAAAAAGATCAAGTGAACAAGAGAAAGTAATCCTGTGAAAATTAAACTATAAAACCTAATTTTTTCAATATGCCGAATACTTCATTTAGAGTTGATCATTTAATCCAGGTATTCAGCTATTCAACACACTGAGTGGCTTGTTAGTCATTGTGGACTTTGCCTATAAATCAATCAAAGCTTAAATATAGCAGCTACCTCCTAACACAAATGCACTGATGAAGATGAGGCCAAGAAAAGGAACAGGTCTAGATCATCCACTAGGCAAATGTCACAAGGTTAAGCCATGTGAAAACAAAACTTAATTACTGTATCTCCAAGCATCTTTATGCTTAAATGACCTCATATAAATGAGGCACATTTCACAGTGCTTGTAATAATTAGCACTTACCAAGCACCTTTCAGAAGTGCTTTGCAAACATTAAACAAGGTCAGAAATTTCATCGCTCTTTCATTAGAACACCCATAAATTTGACAGGGAGAGCTTCCTCATCGATGTCAGAGCAAGGACTGCAGGGCTCGACCCACCGACCTCCAAAAAACAGTTTCAAAGAGGTGAGGCAGTATTCCTAATTGCCATTTTACAGATTGCAAAACAGTAGCAAGAAGATTAAACAACTCATCAAAGATTGACAAAGGAGTTGTAGCGGAATTAAGGATTCACAGATTTGGGCTCTTTTTTTTTTTTTTTTGAGATAAAAAGTATTTGATTGTGGCATAAAGCCACAGTCTGTGATGAACTGGGGTATGAAGAGACTGCACTGCAGCCGGAGGGTGTAAGAATTCTGCCCTACAAGCAGCAATACATCCGTAAACAATTAAATTTAGTGCTTGCTGTGTGCTTGTACTGGTACTTTTGTAATTGCTTCTGAACACAAATGGGTTTGAACATTAACCATTATTTAATATCGAGCGAGAAAAGACAAAGGAGATGAGGATGACACAAGATACTCCAGATAGGTTTTTCTTTTTCCCCATCTCTGATGCAAAGAATGTCATCGTTTTGTATTCTTGGAGTTATCATTTCAGAAAAGGGGTATTTTCATACACTACATAATGGCGTTAGTGGGGTTGTGATGCTATTTCCACAGGCCCTGGGAATGATACAAAACTATTGTTATAGCTCTCTGAGACACATATGGAAAAGCAACATTTACTTGGAAACTTCCACCGTTAGGGAATAACTCCGTTCCTAGTGTATTCTTTTTCCTCTACAAGAGGTAGGCCTTTTTTTGAGAGCTCTTGAAGTATAGCCATTATAAACTAGAAGATCCACAAAGAAATCCAAGTGTATTCTTGAAGATTCTGGGACCTCTCCATGGCTTCTACATGTCCCAACCCTGATCCCCTTCTATAAATAGGCATTACATTTTGCTGAGGAAGGTCAAAATGTCTGAGGGGTGTAAATACTGCAGCAGTCATCATTAAGTCATGCATTGATTTATTCTTGGAAACTTAGGAGCTGTGGAAGCCAGTGCGCCTTACAGAGCTGCAAGTCCCAAGTTCCTCAACAGATAACTACAGTAAAACTTTGGAAATGACAATCACTGCATTAGAAGAAGAAATGTCTCAGGTTCACTGAGAAAACACAGCGTGCTGTCTCACACTCTCCCCATGTGTTTTGTACCCTGAGGACTCTCTTCCTTCCACCTTCACTCAGTCCTTCCCTACTGCATAAAATAGAGACTGCACATCTGACAGTCTCCACAGGGATTGTCTGTTAGTACACAGGATATTTGAAAGAATTATTAGATAGGTCAACTTTCTCCAGTTTGGCCCCTCTACAGATGTTATCTCAGTTACTAGAATAGGCTCTGTGATAAAAATACTTCAGCTGCTCTCCATTAATTTTAGTGGGCTATTAAAAAATCATTATATAAAAAGTATAGATAATTGTGTTTGTTTTGCTTTGTGCAGTCAAAAATACCTACCAAACTTCACCGTATTTTAGAAACTGAAAATCTGTATAATCCAACCAATTTAAGTACATGGTATCTGTCTTATTACCGCCAACCCAGATACATAGACATTTTAACATTTAAAGTTGAAGAACAAATCCAAGCTTTACAATCCTAAAGTTACCCAGTAACTACTGGAAAAGGCTTAATACTCGTTTCAGCAAGAAGAAATAATTCTATATGAATGTAAAATACTTCCAAATAGTAACATGGCTCAAATTTAAAAAAAAAAAATTTCCTTGTTTTGTTAAGAATACTTTTTTGATTTTTTTTTTTCCTCCAAATGATGGCCACCAAGGAGATTTTACACTGAATTTACTGAGAACTTAAAGATAAATAAAATGTTACAATACAGAATATATGTTTTGTTTCTATTCAATTCCTAGAACATCATGTTGGTTTTAAATAGCATCTCCATTTAAAGAGGAAGCAGTAAGGAACAGATGAACGCTAAATTGTGCTTCTCATCCCTGATGTTCTTCATTTATTTAGAATAGCTGGATCATCGACTCTCTTGATTTTCCAACTCCGACCCATTTAACTAGGGAGGAAAACACATCTATTAGAAAAATTACTGAGAGTAAATATTATAATCAATGAATTGGAATAATTTTCATCTTTCATCACGCTTCACTACAAACTGGCCAACTTTGTGCTGAAACACAATGCTAGGAAGTTTTACTGTCAAAAATCGCTTTACTCCTGCTGCATTACCAGACTAGAAGTGCAATACACTGAAGTTTGAAAGCATGAAATAATGATACTATATAAACACAAAGCATTGCAGATGGAAGACCTAACAGAAGGTCAAGCATGTTTATGCAGGTTTAACTGTCATTGTCTTGAGTGATAGGATGTCTAGCTAAATCCCTGCAGAGAGGAGCGAGAGCTCTGCCAGACTGTGAAGCTTTCTTGATGTGGACCAGGAGACAGTGATGCACACATGCTATAATACTGTTAAATGTAAGGCTGCAATTAAAAACATTATCCAGCATGAGCAGCCACCCCAAATACCATACTATAATTGTTCCACTACAGTTTTTATTGCCCATGGATACTATAGAACTGACTGTAGGTAGGTCTCCTTTAGCCAAACCCATCAAGGCACCCTGCCTTCACACTGGGAACCAGAGAAATAAAGTAAGGGGAGCTTTATTTACATATCTCATCGCTCACACCTGTGTCCATGACCACACACGAGCCATCCACCAAGTTTCAGGCTTTGCTGTCAGATACTTCCTAACCCAGGAACAACACTGGAATTGTCACAGTTGCAACTAGCTCACACTCCCCAAATGTGACCTTTGAGGTGCTTCGTGGAAAACAAAAGCACGCATACCAGAATTCTATGTTTGCTCCTGTGGAAATTCCCTTTCAAACTCCACCATTCATGCCACACCTAGCTCTTGGCACTTCCAGAGCTCTAGCAATTAGATTTGAAAAAAACTGGATGGCTTAACCTTTGGAGACTGATCATGTTAAGATTCTCATTTTTCCAAAAGAGCAGAATTGGGCTAAACAATCTTGTATCCATTGTGCAACACATCTCCTTATATGGGTAAGTATGGAAGAGAGAACAAACCAATGAAGAAAAAGAGAAGTCTATGTTCAAACAGGGATGCAGGGCAGGAAGTAAAGTGAAAGGAAAAGATTAGTAAAGGGAGGATATTAGACTAACTATTCCCTGAAGCACGGTGCAGAGATCCTTAAGTTTTCACTGACAGAAGGCAGCAGTTTGCCAGAACAAGACACGTTTCTTTCTCTCTTTCCTCTGGTTAAATCCTTGTCAGCAGCAGCTTGGAGCTCTCTGCAACACTGCAGACCTGCCTGCAGACCACCACCCTTTGTGGCTTCTTGGCAAGCTGTCATTTACCATCATCAGCCCAACCACAGGTACTTCCATTGCCTCCTGCCCAAATCAAGCCACTCCCTGACTAACGAATTGAGCACTTTTACAGCGCTGTTCCTGTCTGCTGTGGCATCCTCATATGTACATCTACAGAAAGATTTACCTGGCACTCCAACATGGTTCTCCACACAGCGGATGTAATTCTGGGCTTTGGGTGGGAGGTCCTCCCATTTTCGTGCACCAGTTGTGTCAGTCTTCCATCCAGGCATTGTTTCATACTCTACTTCCACCTTCTGTAGTATCTCCTGATTAGCTGTGGGAGAACAATTTTTATCCCAGTTGACTTTAGCTGCTCCACCTTAAAAGAATACACCTATGGTTCTTGACCAACAAAGTCTTTTGACAACATTTAAAATCTGATTAATAAAAAATCCCCCAGTATTTCTACTGGTTGGTTAATTCATTTATTCTTAATTTAGATTAATTTCTGTTACTTAGGAAGATAACTCTGATTCAAAAGGATCCAGTAATCCAGTTTCCTCTTGTCAAAACCTTAGGATCCACTCTATGTTGTCAGATGATTACAGTAATATTTTTAAGGAAACAAATTATTTGAAGTTTACAGTAGTTCCACTTTTTGGTTCATTTTTGCACATAATAAAATAGAAGTCCTCCTGTAGACAAGGCACTACTTTCTCAAAAATTTTTACCTTCATGGAACAGGGTTAAATCAGGCTTGCTAAAAACTTAGACGTCTGCAAGCCTTTCCCCACTGGAATTCTCACTGTGCTATTGTCCACAGCCAGAAACTACCATCAGTGGTGGGAAAGCCGACTGCTGCCACCCCTCCCCGTGCCTCCAGAATCCCCCATCTCAACAGAACAAACCCCTCACCTTGGCATAGACTGTTACAGGTCTCATTAATGTACAAAACTTATGTATTATTACATTTTAAAAGTTTTAACATGAAGCATATTCATGAGGCAATGTATATTTTTATTAACCACGATATTGTTGCTGTTAATTACAGTTATATGATGGTAGCCCATAAACAGTTTTATTCTGCTTGTATCCATCTCATTTTTGCACACCTTAAGCACTGATTTTATTTTCACTTTACTTCATTAAAGGCTATTGCCAATGATACGCAGTCGCTGACTTGAATCATGCTGACTTTCAGACCCTCTGTGTTGTCAACAACAAAAAAAAAAAACCAATGGGGCAACACATAGAGGCCCTAACACAAGATTTTATTTGCTCTGAACTTCTTGTCATCATACATACAGATGCAAGGTGACTAGAAAATGCTAATATACCGATACAGTATTCTTTATACTGATATCACAGTTCTGCAAATTTCTATAGAAGGTCTAGTGAAAAAGCATTTTAAAAAGCAAACAGTCTTTCCGAACAGGTATGACTTAACAGGCAGGAAAGAGAAAAATGAACACAGAATTTAACAACATACCTGGAAAATATGGAATTCTTTTTCCACCTAATTTGTAAGCAACACCAATTTTAATCTCATCAAGGACATCAAGAATATCCAGTTTTGTTAACGCCAAACTGTACAGAAAAACATCAGAGTTACACACATGATGAATCACTTCTTTAATACTTTCCACCTGTCTTTTTTCCTTTTTTTTTTTTTTCTTTCTAATTTTGTTTTCACAAATCCAGCTCAGGCAGCCCTTCAAGCAGAAATACACAAATATATTAAACTATGAACATTGTTAACTGAATTCACGCCTCTCGGATGAATACATGACTGAGTTACAAAGACACATTTCCAAATGCTTGGCTGCTCATACAGGTGCACGCTGTCCCGTTCAGCGCATGAAAATGCAAGCTGACTACGTAAAGTGGCACTTACTGGACTTGGTTTGGGTGTGTATAACGGCATGTCACTTTATGTCACTACTAGTAATTATTTCTGTTATTGCCACTGATTCACAACAACTATACGACAGACTTATTTACTAAATTACACTTTTAAAACAGACCTCACAAGCATAATCTGGCTACTGAAATCACATATACAGTTCAGTAGGAAAGATCCCAGCCTGACTTTCAGTGCCCGGGCTGTGCTATCAGGGTTGTCAGTTTAATGAATCTTTTTCATCTTTTGAACAAACACACTGGAACACAAAAATGGAACCTCAAGAAGACACCATAGTATTCACTGATCAGAATAAAACTGCATTTTAAAACCAGTCAAATTCTCTAGAAACAATATGCCAGACCTTGCTTGGTAAAAATGCGAGTAGCTAAGGATTTAGACAGGTATGTGCATAATAGTCCATGCTATATGTGCTCAGTAAGTATACGATGAATGCAATGATTAAATTAAAAGACCTTTTGGGAAAGAAGCAGCATAGAGCCAGTTCTTCAACTTCTTTGAAGTTTTTATCTCCCCAGGTTTTTTAACTGTCACAGTTACCAGAGATGACACAGTTTTGTTGATAGAAGTGCAGTAATTGTATAGAACTGAAATGGAAGGAAACATAACGCCTTCCTAATACTATTTCCACATAAACTAGAGCTGTGTAAGTTAAAGCAAAATATAAATCCAAGCAAAAAAAAGGATTTAAAAAACCCTTCTGATAAATTAATGAACAAAGATCATTGTCCCTTTGTAACATTAGTAGTATAAAAATATTAAGTTAAGTCTCAGTTGATATTAAAATGCCTGGGGTTGTGTGTTTGCATACATGAACAAGTTTCCCTGAATGCATAAGTAAGTGTACACTTTATATGAACAAAACTGTAATGAAACTTTTGCAACTTCTTCTGAAAATACAGATTTGTAATTAGTTATAAATTAATGGCTTGTGATAGTTACTAGCATTTTAGCATTAGACATAAGCTAGCTTGATGGCATTATGTTCTTGAACAGTTCCTTTAAACAGCCACTGTTCCTTTAAAATGTCAATTTAATATATATTTTGAATTATAAAATAATCTATCAACCAAGTAAGTCACTCAGTCCCAAAGAAAATGAAACTCAGAAAAGCAGAATTTATAATACAACATTAGACTACATCTTTGTAAATAAATGAACCTGTCGGGACTGGAATGAAAGTTGTGCCAGGTGCTGTACACTTTCTGTCAACCCCCTTATTTCACTTCAAGAAGTAGTGGTTCCAAATGATGCAGAATTGGTCCTACAAGTATGGTCCACTAGAGTCAACCAAAACTCAAAACCAGTGGGTTTTATATCACGACATAAGTCAGTATGAAAGCACTGGATCAAGAACACTAGAGCAAACTGTTGGCCGTCTGATGTAAGCCATTGGCCATCTGATGTAAGCAAAGTGAAAACATATATGAAAAAAATCACTGCTATGATGTTGTAAAATCACTTGATTTGAAAAAAAAATAAGTCAAAGGAATTAGATCATTATTAGCATTAAGACAACTCTCAGTTGTCCATTGTGAACTATTTCATTGCTTAAAATGTAACACTTTACTGGACTTATATTAATGTTACCTACATATTTATTCTGCGAAGCACAAAATTATCACTTCCAAATGTAGCGCAAAATCTGTGATGCTTACGCAGTGAATCCGTTGATCATATGAGCATATTTCAAAATGACAAGATCTAACCAGCCACAGCGTCTCTTTCTGCCTGTAGTTACTCCCCATTCGTGGCCACGGGACTGTAAAAGATCTCCAATTTCCTAAAAGAAGACAGAAAGAATGCTGATGGTATTTCACTGAAAAATAGCAGGAAAACAAATACAGACGAATAAGAAGAAAAATACAGTTTTTCAATTCCAAGGCCTCTTTGTAGAAAAAAAAAAAAATTAAGTTTTATTAGGAGGGGATTAAGGCAGAGAATAAAGCCCCTCATGCACAGGATTTTTGTATTTCAATCACTAGCATTTCCAAAATACTTATTTAATACGACTATTTCATGTTCCAAGGAGACACTTTTCTTTCTTCTTCATCTGATAGTAAGATTTCCTTGACAATTCAGCCCCGTTTTTGATTTTGTTTGCACTTACTTTCTTCATCTGATCTTTTGGCATCTATTGTTTTTGGGGTAAGATTGTAAATGCTTGGGACAAGATCGATGCTTGTACAATGTCTAGGTCAACAGACTCCTTGACCATTCTGCCACATTAGGAGACTGCCAACTGTCCCCTTTGGGCTGGCAGTGTTTATAATGTGTTAAAGATGAAGAAGAAAGAAACTTTATGCTCATGATTCATAAAACTAAAGGATATCACCAATTCATTTGAGCCATTAGAGAAACGATTTTAGTGACTAAATCCTTAAATTAGATTCAGATCACTGACCTAGAGATTGCTGTGTGCATAGCTCATAATCAATACCCTGAGCTTTCCAGTTTCTTGATAATGGAAATACAATAGACAGTTTAAAAGAATCAGAATCTCTCCCCTTCTTTTTATTGATCAATTTGTGCATGACTGACTGACGCACACACCACATTTATTCTGTAAACCACACAGAACACAGGCTGTTAAGCACAGAAGTTGTATCTTGTAATTTAAGTTTTCCTGTGATGCACTCACAGTTCCAGTCTATAACAAACTCCTGCCACTGAAATGCACCTAACAATGTTACATAAAATGATGAAATCTGTTTTCATTACATACATTCATTACAACAGAAGTGTGGTCACTGTAATATAACATCATCACACTCGTGTTTCTCTCCTCTGAAGAAAAATACCTTACGTTCATAATGTAATTCTCCTCTCTTCGTGAGTGTGATTGCTTGGCATTATTATGGTGCTTATTTATCGTTGGTATACCCTTACCCCATTCCATTGACTTTATCTTTTGGCAACTGTATATATAGCATTTTGTAACATTAAACCTACATTAATCTGCTCAGTGGGGAAGGCTCCAATTCCCACCCGAGTAGTATACGCCTTTACCACACCATACACATCACCGACATGCTGGGGAGGAACACCAAGCCCGGTGCATACACCGCCTATGGTGCAGTTCGATGAAGTCACAAAAGGATACGTGCCTGTCAGAAAAACAGAACAGCACAACCCTGTTTCAGCAATGATAAGAAACAAAGACTGATTTTAGTTTATGAGTTGAAAGGAGATTTTCACCTATACGTTTCGCTTTAAAGCTAAACTGAAATAGCAGCCAAAGAGCGGAGCAAATTCTTCTTACCACATGTCCCCATTTTGCTTTTAAGAGAACAAATTAAGCTGTTCTTCCCCAAATTGCTTCCTCCTATAGTGAATAATATGTACTTAGTTTCTAAAGCTCCAACAGAATCCCCTCAAAATGAAGGATTTTTTCTACTCAAATAGCAGACGTATCCCGGCAATTTGTATAAGCATATTATTAGTGAACAAGAAGTTCACACAGACAAGTAAGAAAATATACTACTTTCTTATACTTAAGGAGGTATCCAGTGTATGCACGATCTGTTCCAATGCGTAAGCTTTTCTGCATTCATCCTTTGCAACTTTCACTGAGGATTGCCCACAAGGGAGAAATTTAAAAGCATCTCGATACTACTTCCATTAGGCACTGGATCTATTATAGGATGCTGCTGCTGTGTAAAGCTTTTTTCACTGTCCTGTGTATCACAGAAAGTATTTCCGTAACACCCATGGAGAGCCTGGTGTAAAGGTCACAGTCTGACATTCCCAGTGCTCTACACAAGTAGCTCTGAGTATCTGCAGCAAATTTTCTAAGTAAGTCTTAAGAGGTTATTCATGATCTCTACACTGTGACTCTGGATTGGAGCACCTCTCCAGTTCTTCATTTCATCTTCATGGAGACTTAAGTGGTTTAATTAGACTTTTGGTAAGACAGCAGAGCAGAGATCAGCTGAAGAAGCTAGACTTACAGGTTATCTGCACCAGTTTAATCCTCCCTCCACTGCAGAGGAATTATCTCAGCAGCTCTGAGATAATTCCTTGGCTGGTTGGAATGTATGGCAATGTGCACACACATTGAGAAGTAATAAGTACAAGAGTATCTGGAGTGAAATTTCAACTTCAACGGAATAAACTTCAGAAAAAATCAATATTTAAACCCTAAGCACTTAATCCTGTTAACGATACAGTCTCTGGCTTACTGTGCTTTACTTTTGGGACATCTGTTCCTATTAAAGGAAAGACTATTTTGTTTCTCTATTTTCCTGCTGTTTGCAAAGCTGATATAAACACAAATCAAAATAAAACTAATCAAAATAAAACTAATCAAAATAAAACTAATCTCTTAGGAGTTAAATTGAGTTTAGAATTTAACTTACCAAAGTCAATATCAAGTAATGCTGCATTGGCTCCTTCAACAAGAATCTTTTTTGGGGAGCCATGAAGAGCTTCATACATAAAATACACGCCATCTCGAACCATGGGTCTTATTTTTTCTGCATATCCCTGCAAATTTGAGTAGAAATGTCAACCTCCCCAGACAATGGCTGGAAGCAGGGAACACTGTGTTCACTTTTGAAACACGAAACATACAGATAACCCTAACATACCAGCTTCAATAACTGTGTTTTACCTGAAAAATACAACCATTAGCTTATATCCTATTGAAAACAAATCAATGTACTGAACCACTCACATAAGAAAACGTGACTTGTTATGGCATTAGAATGCCATAATTTCTGTACCATTTCTATTCACAGAGATGATGTATACCTACCTCATTTTGTTGATATAGTCTCTATATAGTGTGTCTATAGTCTAGACACACTGAGAGTGGGACTTAGTGCAAGCTCCAAAAGGAAAAAAAAAAAACCACGCTACTCACGAATATTAAAAAATATCTTTAAAAGGTAGGGTGTCAGCTCTGAACGAGTACCAGACAAAACTTGCGAAAGGTAAGAGATATTTTTAGCATACATACTCCTGAAAGAAGATGTTTTACCAGTGGCTCTTCTGAATTTATTTATAAAAAGACATTTTTCTTGTAATACGAGGATCTTGAAACACAGCTTCCACAAACAATTCTTCAGTAAGCATGGAAGTCTCTCAGACTGATCTAGATCAGTCCTGGCTGGAGACTGCTAACTGCAAGTGTTGCCCTGTGTTCTCTTGGCTACTTCAATACAACAGTTATTTTATGTCAAAAAAGTAAAATATTACAGAAGAATTAAATAATAAAAAAATTATTTTAATGCCCACAGTAAGAGAACATTCTATTACAAAGCATAGCTACTGCTTATTAAAAGGTTTTATAATGATAAAGATATGCATTTTTTCATTTAAATTAATTAATTAGTTTAATAAGTAGTAGTTCTGATACACTTCATTTTTACTTTTTTTAATTAAAATAAATATTACTGTTTTCTTCTATACTTTCCCTGAAACTGAACAACTATTACAAGTGTTAAATCCTTACCTTTAGCTTTTTCAATTGTCCTTCTATATCTATTTCCAATGTGGGAAACATTGACTTGTATTGTTGTGCCAGATTTTTAAACCTGTAAAATATTGAAATCGTATCTATGAAGAACACTCTGTGTTACTGTTCATAGAACCTTTGGCAAGAACTCAGCTTATATTATACACAGTATATACTGAGAGCTATAAAGAGAAAATACCCAAAACTTCGATACCTCAACCAGTGCATTTCCCAATGTACAAAATTACATTTTAAATGATGAGAAACTCTGTGAAGTACAGGAAACATACACACACATTCTTTGCAGTTTTCTTCTCCTTCTAGACAATTTATATACGAAATTCAGACACATATTTAAAAACACCTCCTTAAAAGCAAATTTGTCAGCCAAATGTATCACCTTTAACATAATATTTAGAAATGAAAGTAGTTGTACCTTGAAGAAAATTCATCGAAGTCAGAAAGGAGGTCACAAATTCGAAGGCCTGTTCGTGCAGCTTTGGAAGAATATGTTGGTCCAATCCCCTTCTTTGTTGTGCCAATACTAATTAAAAAGAACCCCCCCAAACATATAAAAATATATGCAAAAATGTGCTTTATACTAAGTAATTTTGTTAAAGCTCTTCAATATACCATGTACTGGGCAGAAGATCTGAGACATAAAAAGAAAGACTAAAGTTCTATAATACTAAATGTATAGCAACTTTCATGCTTCAGTGGATTTGCGTAAATATTGCTAATATTCATGGTACGCAGTAAAGCATTAAGCCTTGAGTCTGGCTGAGACAAGCTTAGTTGAAACTATGTGTGTATATACATATCTTATACAGTAATAATGGTTACTGTACTATCCTGTGGTACTACTACATCCCTTACCACAAACAATAGGAAACAAATGTCATTTTCACAGTTGCAGCACTGTCTATAGTTGTAAACAACAACCAGTTCTGTGAGCGATCAAACTGGTTTCCTATGGCTTTGGCATTATTCATCTCTGTCCCTATGAACTGTTGCTGCAGCCTTTACCTTGATGAGGATAAAAATGAAACTGTTTCCCTACCTGCATGCTTATTTTCATGTGCATTTTAGAAATATCTCAAAGTAATTTTGAGATCTCTATTTGTATGTTAAGTTTGGCTGAAATTGTCCAATGGGATCAAAAACTAATTGACTAACAGAGAGAAAAATACAATGTGTTCACATAAACCTTTGTTCTTTCAGAAACCAGAATAATGAAGTATGAATAGTTACATACTGTGCTAAAGTGTAAGATGAAAATAGAAACTAGTATCTCCATGAAGTATAAGTGGATACACAATAAACGATTACAAGTGTAGAACCTAACCGCGCCAACACTTCAGACCTGATTCAAGAGAGCATCACTATTCTGATATCAAACTGGATTGGAAACATTATTTTAATGGAAATGGGTTTTGAGGATTTGGTAGGAATTTCAAAATGTCTATGTTGCAGAGAACTGGAAAATGGAAATATGTAAGAATTCATACTCTGCCTTTTCAGTAATACCTGAAAGTTTGTTCACTAATACAAGCAGGAGCAGAACAGAGTCACAGAATTAGTAACATCAGCTAGGCTCTTTAGAGATACGTTACATTTCTGTTTTCCAAAATGACACCAATTTTTCAAATTTGCATATTATTAATTAAAGAGGGGTGCTAAAAATATTTACTTTTTGCCTTCTTGCGCTTGACGTTGCACTTCCTGGAGCCCATCTACTGCCTGGTGAAAGTCAAACACTGAAATGGAAAATCAAACAGTTATAGTGGGAGACCAAAGGAGAAAAGCATTCTTTAAATTACAGACATCTCTAATTTCAAGACAAAGTGCCTTTGTTATCACTTTGTTATCAAAGCACAGGCCTCCTCATGTGAAAACAGAGCAAGTATTCCTTAAACATTGTGAAAACATGTAAAACATCACTTTTTAGCAGATACAAATTCCATTATTATGCTTCAGATACACAACATATAAAGAAGCCGCATTAGATCAAACACATGACCGCTCTGTGGAGTAATAATGTAGTTTAGCACCATGAGCTAAGCAATCATTTGTGAGTTTTTTCCCCCTTCAGTCATCACTTACCTATATGTGCTCTATCTGATATAATCAGTCTTTTCTCCCAATCTTTTAAACCTGTCAGAAGATATAAAGAAAAGTAGGATTTCAGCTGCGCTGATTGGTCAGATTTTGAGATTTGCTTTTAGTTTTCCTATGTCTTTCTTCTGGCTTATATAGCTTCTTGTTAAGAAGACTGTAGACAAAATGGGTAAAACAGAAGTGAGTATCAAATATCAGCTATGTTTTTGTTAACAAACTTCGCTCATTTTTTACTTTTTCAGCTTTTTCATTTTGGTATGGACAAAGATACTCACTACTTCTTCTTAATGCCAGAATGCTGTGGCTTATGCAATTCTTTTTGTAAGGAAAGATTCTTGTTTAACTCACTATACAATAAATCACTTAAACTCCATTTGTGCCTCAGAAAATACCAAATTTATATATATATAGAATCATAAAACAATTTAAGATGTAAGGGACCTTAGAAGATCACCTGGTCCAAAGCCTTGCTCAAAGTAGAATCAACTGAGTTTATACTTGGGCACAGAAATGGAGACACAGAAACTCTGGGTTAAATCATCTCAGTTTGAGGTCAAAGGGAGCTTTCCCACACCCTTTTGGATATTATTTTCTATCTAATGTAGTATCAAATGCCATAAACTTCCCCGAAAACCCATGAAAAGATTGCTTTTTAAAATCTGTCTGAAGACTACCAACACAATTCAATATTTTAAATACTGTTTTCCTCATTATTTGAAATCCAAAATATTATTGCACTAAACATTTATAGTCAGAAACAGAGGCTTAAAAAAACCCTCAACCTGGCTGCCAATATAAAGAAAGGTTAAAAATTACTTGATACAAACCTTTCTTTTCATTCTTTTCAGCTTCTTCAAACAGGCCTGGTAAATGTATAACCACTCCATTACCTTTGGGAACATAAATGATTTATTTTAAAGCAAGAAATAGAATACTCATTCTTAGGATGTAAGGCATGTAAACACTTGCTGTCTGAAATTTTATTTAAAAAATAAGACTGAGTTTCTCACATTTCACACAAAGGGATCTTAAGAACTTGTTCGATAAATCCTCATTTTGATAAGCAGCTACAAGTCTGCTAAAATCAGAAAAACCAGAGCTTGCTTGTTTCAGATGTGAATGCCGGGCCTGCTCCGAAGCCAGCTGAGGTAAGCGGATTCTTGTCTTTGTTTGTGGTGGACTTTGCACCACGACTTCAGCCTCAATTGTTCACTGGTAAAAGCTCAAAGAAGTCCATGGCCTTACAACACTGACAAGTCTGTGCGACAGTATTTAAATTTTCTTCAATATTCACGTATTTGTTTTAAACTCAGCTCAAACTAGTGCTGTAACACATTACCAATGCCTTCTCCCTGCTTTTGAGCTACAATTTAAAATCCACACGCAATACACAGCATTACTGATGAGGCGTGGAGGATTACTGATGTAGTGGGCTGGAAACAGCTGCTGCTTCCTTCTTGGGAACATCAGAAATATCTGCAAGAACCTGTCTCAGCCTAAATTTAGGATAACTTAAGTTATAGTCTTTACTAACTGACAAGGGAGTAACGTGGAAAGCAAGGCCACAGACTATATTTAGCAGAGAGAAAAAATGTGTTTTGTATATTTCAATCATCCATTTGGAAATTATCAAACGGAACAAAACTGCAACTACAGCTCCATGACTCACTAAAACTTACACTCATTTCTTGCACAGTCTGTATACATTTCTTCAGAAAGAATCATAATTTTGGACAAGTAAAAGGCTTAAGTTTGCCTATTACTTAAATATGAGTTTAATGTCCATTAAGCAATGCAAACTTTTTTATGATGCCATTTGCATTGAATAGCTTTATAGTGAAATACAACATCACCTTAAACAGCTGATAATGTGAACAAAAAGGAGACCGGATGATGACTTTTCAAGCAGAGCCCTGTATCCTGGGGCCTATTTCTGGAAAGTCAGTAAAGAGATGCCAGAGGTAAATGATATTATTTATTTATCCTAAGTGCTGGGTTTTGTGTCCTCAAAGAATAGCATTTATATTTCTGAAAGTATAAAAGGAGTGTGCAAGTAGAGCGTGGGATCCAAACTTGTACTGTAAAGTGTAAGAAAGAGCAACATGATAGAAAGAGGGGGTTCTTTCAATTTTCTAATAGCAGACACCAAACTGACACTGAAGATAGAGTAACTCTTCATGTTAAAGCAGCAGTGAAATAAAAGACAAACAGCTGAAGCTAAAGCAATTCTGGCTGACAGTCACCTATACATTTTTCTTTGTTTGCTACTATAAACTATGGTTGCAGCTGCCCACCATGTAATGTTATTTTATTTAGTAAGTTCCAAAATTGTCTTACCAATAAAAGAAATTGCCTTTGGATTAATGATGCCACTAGGAAATAGGTGAAAATCATATTCTTTCCCATCAACAACCACCGTATGGCCTGCGTTATTCCCACCCTGCAATAGAAAGACAGAAACACCAGAAGATTAATGGTCTTACATCACCACTCTAAACTCTCAGCAGATTTGATTAAGATCATCTTCTTTTATTTGTACATTCATGTCTTAGGTCACTGCTTTCTCCACCTTATAGCTTCTTGAGATGCTGTAGTATTGTAAAAAGGGCTCAGACAGGACAATTAGAGGGCTGAAGGATTTCAGCAGGGATGTGTAGAATTAGGAAGCAGAAGGATACCATGGAGTCAAGGCAGATCTGGGGCAGAGCAATAGTAAATGTGGGAGTGGTGGCAGAAGCTAGAAGAGAATTGAAGCTTTCTGGGAACATAACTGGATTGAACTACCACCCATGGAGTCCTGTCTCCGACATGCCTAGACAAGCCCATGCTTTTTGGGCATTTTCTATGCATGGTCATTTCTTCAGTGTTAAGCCTACAATGCTCAATATTTCCTTTTGAATGGAAGCTCTTCCTGCCTGCCCACCCACAAACAGCTACTGCTTCTCTAGGTGTTCAAGATGGAAGGTCTGTATAGAGATGGGAGCACATGCAGTCTTTGCAGCTTCACAGACTCTCCCTGTCAAGGGATGATCTTCTCAGTTAACACCACCACCACCACCCCTTTATGGACTCTACTACAATTCATACCTTATGAATACCTTAGAACCATCTACCAGAGAACAGAAGCTGGTATTTTCTTCAAGAAACTGATTTTTCCCAAAAGGCTTTAAAAGAGGATGAGACAACAAACTTGGGAAGAGGTGAGTAAATCAAGGTCACGAGTTGATTTGAGCGGAAGCATCAAAGTCGCAAAAATTAAAGGTCCAGTTTTCTCAACAGGTTTAATGTTTGTTGCTGTTCTGTGGTGATACAACTTTTTCTCCTACTGATAAAGTTGGAAAATCTGACTACTTGTCTGCTCTGATGCTACAGGCCTTCCATTTTCCAAAACAATGACAAATCTTCATGGATTTGATATGAGGTCTGAATGATGTAGAAGTGTCTGGAATGAGGGCATCTACTGGAAGGAGAACTGAGACTGTGACTGGTAATTTGCAAATAATGAAAGCGTTGGCTGAATGAGTGGAGTTGTTACATGAAAACTCTGAGAAAGAAAAGTCATTTATAACAATTAATATAACACACGTTCTTCCAGAGTTTCATTTACTTGTTTGCCCATGTGCTTGCATGTAATATACAGGAAAATAGCAACTGACATTCCTTTCAAAACATGGATATACACTGAAACACAACATTAAAAAAATAAAAGATACAGGTTATAAAAAAATTCAAGTTCTTTTTTAAGCAGTGGGATGGAGGGAAACATTAAGAAATATGCCTTTAAATACAACAAAAGTAATTCTCATGTTCTGGAAGATGTGAGCTCAATAACAAAGTTTAAAAAAAATAACCTGCTAAAGGAGAGCTGAGTATGAGTTGTATCAGAAAAACGGGTACAAGCAAAACTTCATTTGATTTAGCAAACTGCTGGGTAGCTCATCCTTGGGCTGGGAAGGACTCCCAAGTGTCTTGCTAATGCAGAGTTATAACTTGTCCAGAGAATCCTGAAGAAAGCAGAAATGTCCTGGGTATTCAGCTTGCCTCCCAGATATAAGAAGCCAGTTGAAGGAACCTGGATCTAGTTAACGGTACTGAACTATCCAGCAGGCTAATAAATCATGCAGGAGACTCCTTTACATGATATTCAAGAGGTCTGAGACTGGATGGATTGCACTGGTTGAAACACTAGCTTATTTTATTATAGTGGTATCGGGCTAGAGAAAGAGGCTAGTAACTTCTGAAACACCAGCTTTCCTTTTCTGCTTGCCTATAGATGATGGCAAGATGGAAACTTTAAAAGAATGAACTCCATCATTTAACACTGATTTAACCTCTACTACAAACAACAATCTTCATGTTTCCCGAGAAAAGGGGGAAACCAGGCTCCTTCAAAAGTATTTGTTGTCACTAACAGTATAGTTATATTCTGCTTTTCTTAATCAACATGAACAAATGAAATCAGGCTTGAGGACTCACAACCTGAGATAACAGGACTCCTAAATTATAGTCAGAAGTGTTTTCCTGTATCCTAAAATTTTAGAAGGTGGGATATACCAGTATGATAACGTTTATGAAAGATAGTTTATGATTTTGGAAATTTTCCTGAACTACTGATACCCAGATAAATGCTGTTTCTTTCTTTAGCAAATTCTTAAAAAGAGACATTAATCAACCAACTGTGAAAGCTGGCATACATAACAAAAGTGCTGAAGCACAGAAACATCAGCAGATATGATAAATCCTTTAATTGCCAAAATCTCCGAATCCACTTTCAGTCCCTCTGGACAGATAATATAAACCAAGAATTAAGTGACAGGCCTTATAAAACAGCACTTCTCTAATCTAAAGAGATTAGAGAATGTTGACAGCTCTGGAACAGTTTTTGTGTACTGCTCATGGTCTGTGTCTCCTAAACAAGTGTCTTCTGAGCACTTGCAAAACATACCGCTGGACTGATGAGATACTTTATTTATTATCTGGTCATCTCAGTAATTTCTCATGTCCAGTTTCATAGATATTCTAACAGCATATTGGCAGTCTAATGGCTCAGATATTAAAGATACCTACTCCTTTTCTAATTTTACTTGAGTTCTAAGAGTCAATATAGGGTCTATATGAGCCATTTATTTTGCTAATGAGTATAAGGCGAACCTAAAAGCTTGTATGGGCTTAATCTGAAGACTACATGATTGAAGGTGCATGGTACACCGCAACCATGTAAGCTCCCTTCTTTCCCTCAAATGGTATTTCAGTAAAGTGGTGTCAACACTAATACACCTAGTAACAGTATTCTCTGGACCCTCAGGATGCTTGCACTTGGACCAAGGAATCTTTGGTTTCTCTGCTTGGCCTTTGCTTCAAATGCAGCTCTGCATAATGAGCTTCCATTTAATATCCAGACCCAGCTCACAGAATCTCTGCTGTGCAGCACTGATCTCACTTGAATTTTATTTATTTTTCATCATTTGCACTTTCCTAGGTCTCTAGAGATGGTATCTGCCTTCTTTTGTGGTTCTTCCAAAAATTCTCTAACATAGAGAACGTTAAGGCAACAACTTCTGACAGATTAATCACCAGTGCCACTTTAGCATCAACTGTATTGCAAAATGGTGGTATAACCAGAAATAACAATTAGCATTCACTTTCAAAATCTGGGAAGCCTGGGCATTCCCATTAAACTATTCTGGTGTGGGAAGTTCTGTTCCGAAGAAGGAACCATTAGGTGAGCTGCTGAAGCTCCAAAAGGCTAAGAGTGTAAGTGGGATGAGCCGTGCCTTGAACATTAGCACCCGCTTCAACCCAAAACCTTCCTCACTGCTCCTGCAGTGATTCCAACATGTTCAGTAGCACTTCTTTCCCTTTTATTAAGCCACTTTAATCTCTAGTGACTCCATTAAAACTGTAGCAAATGCAGGAAACCTACTAGGTGCAGGTGACTGGGGCCATCAATTACAGCAAGTTGCAGTAATGAAGTGGGACTTGAGAACTAGAAGGTATTAAGCATGACAAAGACAACATGATAGATATCTTGCTATAGTAATAAAAAGACCTAAATATCATTTAAGAAGCTCATCTGCAGAGAGCACACAAAAATCCTTCCTTTGAGGCACCGCCTAGATACAGCATTACTTTTTGACTGTGCAGCCATGGCTGTTGTTCTTTGTATCAGCTATATGAAAGTTTCAGAGCGGATAAATGCTTGTTTCTAGCAGTATTTGATAGGTGGTAAAGTTCTTCACATTTAAATCAGGCACCTAAGAAAAAATAGCTTTCATTGAAGTCATTCATAGCCTGCAGTGGAAAATTAGTATTCAGCCTTTTGGAAGTACCTACATTGCTTAACAAAACAGTTTTTATTAGCTTTGAAAGTGCTAGAAGTTGAGGCTCTGTTAACGGCATTAAATATGTATAAATGTCAATATATTTTGCCTAAGGAATGCTCTATCACCTTGTGGTGCTTCAAGCTATACCCCCTTTCTTCTAAAATCCAGCAGACCCACCAGCAATGTGGTTTAAATTCAACAACCTAAAATGCCTGTCATTCCAGGTTGGAAAACAGACTTTAAGTTAATGGAAAGAGTTGCAAAATGTTGTTTTCAAGAGTTAAACAGGAAACATACTAGACATCATTTTCAGAGCAGAGAAATCCTATATGGTGAGGTTTGGTTGTTTGGTTGTTTTTTTTTTTATTTTTAAAGAATGTTTAAGTTGGACTCAAATAAAAATGAGATTTTGTTCTGGAAGATTTTAATCTGTACTTTCAGGCTTCTAATAACGAAAGTGTAAAGTTACATGTTGTCCCAGTACCAGAAGAAGCTCAAGGAACTTAAGCTGCCTTATAAAACATCTGAATGTTTTTTTCAAGTACATTGTTTAAAAAGAAAATACTTTTCCAAGCTTTTTATGTGTTGACCTATTTGCAATATTGGATTCTTGCACTGAAGAGACGTACTTTGATTACTATAGTATGGGAACACAAGCACTACATCAACACAGTAAATTGAGAAGCTATTCCATTTTACTCGTGTTTACAACTGTATACGTGTATAAATACTATCTTTCAGGGCATTAATGATTATTACGAACAGGTTGGCAGAGGAGAACGTGGAGTCTTTATCTTGTTAGTAGAACTTACAAAAAAGATGAAGAAACAAATAAACCTTCCAAAGTGCTCAGCCATTTCAAGGCTGATGTTTTGTTCTGTATTGGGTTTTTTTAAAATCATGTCTTCTATTCTCTGTAGCTGAAACATCCCAAGGTAGAAACAGAATTTCTATTCAGAGCAGCAGTGAGGGGCTGTTCAGTACCTGCGGCAGGAACTCCTTCCTCAGCTAGCCTTATGATACATGTTTGAGTAGGAATCAAATGTGTCCTGATGCTCAGATGTGTTTCTGCCTGCTCTTGCCAGCCAGGTAGCATGCAAGAGACTGCATTCTGCATACACAGAAGGAGTGTTTTCAGATGCTCTGCTGGTTTCCATTGGTTAGCTCACCTTTCATTTGCTCAGTGCTCCCCACAATGCCCAAACATAACTTGATTAACAAACTAGACTGCTATGAAAAATCACCAGAGCACATATAAAATGCCTTAAAACCTGATAGTTTCAAACTATAACTAGAGGATGAACACAAAACAGGTATGTTTCTGATGGGTCCCACAGTGATCAGTTCTCACCCTCTTCCAGTTAGCAATGTTAATCAATGCAATGGGGAAAAAATAGAAACTCGTTATTGAAGATCTGCAGCCGACAACTGTAATTTCAGTGCTGTACCAGCACTATGCAGCAGTCTGAGCTCCTTAGCCAACTGGTATATGCAGTGAATATATAAAATGTCATGACCAGGTTTAGAATAAAAGAATTAGAAACAAAAAGGTAGGCCAAACTTCAGGAGATATCTATGCCAGGAAGCACGTGGAGGTGTCTGAACACAGTTTCAGTACTGGCTGATATGCCTAAGGCAAACCTTGCATGTATAAATGGGAGTATCAGTAGGAGTAGAGAGACTGTATTACCTCTCCTTTTGGCAGTGGTGCAACTGCTACTAGAATACTGTGTCCTTGGTACTCGGACAAGATTACAAGATGATCCCCTCTGGCATTATAATCTATGAATTTATAATCTATGAATTGGAATATCAGCTACAAATCAGCATTTTGGGAAGTCTGCATCTGAAAACAAATGCTATGACTCCTGTCTATCTCTTTTCATTGTAAGTGTCCCAGCTCTCCTAATTCCATCCATTGATGAAGCAAAACATTTTCTGAAATTCAACTGCATCTGCAGGCCAAATACCTCTCATCATACTATGAAACAGACTATAAAATACTTCCATTTCCTTATGTGGATTGAGTAATTTTCTTCCATTTATATGTGATTCTGAATAAACAAGATGGAGCATTGTTAGATAAGTTGTTTCTTCTTTCTCTTTACAATTTAATTAACGATGGCTATTTCTAACTTATATTAGCAACTGCCTGGAACTAACCTGAATAAATGTAGCTAGTAAGTGTTACCAGCATAATCGGCTTTGACATGAACTTTAAAATAATATAAATCCATTGCCTTTCATGGTATTTCTCTTGATTTACATCATCATCATTGCAAATGGGTTTAGAACATCATTGGTTTAAAAAAA
The DNA here is from genome assembly GCF_000690835.1 of Fulmarus glacialis. NCBI lineage: Eukaryota > Metazoa > Chordata > Aves > Procellariiformes > Procellariidae > Fulmarus > Fulmarus glacialis. The sequence continues at coordinate 33,620 of NW_009212203.1, forward strand.
AAAATCCCAACACTCAGACAAATGCAATGCATTAAGTGCTTTGAACGCTCAGATCCTTACACACAATGTCACTAAATTACCTGTGTGTGAAAGCTTTTGTCAGATGACTGAAAGTGCTGTACATTCCGGTGGGGAGGTTGCTGCCATAGGTGCTTTACTGCAATAGTTTCCTTTACTGCAATTTTTTTCTTGCTAATGTTTCCAGTTAAACTATTGCCTGATAGCATCTAACTCACCCTAACTCAGTTCCAAGTAGTGGATCATAACTTTTTTTTTTAATCCAAGCCATTGGAAAGAGCTGGGTTAGGGAATAATCAGAAGTATACTTAGATCAGAAGAACTGATGGAGCAGAGTGATTTTTAAAGCTACAGTGGTGACAAAGAGCTGGAGTGAGTTACAAGTATTTATCTCCTGACACCAATTATCATCAGCCAAATCTTGTTTGCTTTGCTCTTCTTCCCAAAGAATATGTTTGCAATAGCGGTTTCAAGTAAGAACAACTCTGCACAGAACTGCTATGTCTGATTCCTGCATCTGTTCAAGTGTGTTCCTGCTGTGTCCCTTCTCACTGTCTCATAGAATGAATAAAATCCACAGGATCCCACCTTCCCAATTAAAATAGCGATCTGTTCAAAAACTCCTGAATTCCCATGGAAGGAGACCTTCTGAAGCCTAATGAGATAATTAGTATGATTATAAACACACACACTCTTGAGAAGAGCTGAGCAAAACTTTTGACCTTTTAAAGAAATAATTTTATTTCTAGCACAAATATCAAAACCTGAAGCTTATATCATATTTTGCACTAATATCATAGTATTTTTCCTTTACTACAAATGAAAAGTGACCCTAACTTATATGGATACCTATATGGTCTTCCTAAGTATCTGAAAAATGCAACTGGAAAAGCCAGGTCTAATTCAGCTCAGGTTTTAAATAGCAGTCAGTGTAGGCAAACTAGACACTCTTAAACTCTAGTTATTTTCTCTCAAACTGAATTTAAAGTTTTGTCAAACCACATAAAAACAATCTATTACAACAGACCACACAGCAGAAGATGTAAAGAAAATAACTAATTCAAGGTATATTGATAGAAAATGGTAGAGTGGAAAAAGCATTCTGACTAATGTTAGCAGAATCCTAAAATAAAGGAAAGCAAATATGAAAAATCTAGACATGTCTGCTCATCTTTAGTCCTCTCTTCTGAAGAAGTGTAGTCATGCCCCTGTGGGAAGTAATATGATACAAGGCTATGAACATAACTTTTCTTATATCTGTAAACAAGTTCACAACAGTTAGTGAGTTACAACAGGAATGAAATAGAACAGATGTTATTTCAGCTGAATTTTCAGCTGCTTTCTTTTGATGCTTGTAGAGGATAATAAATTTATCAGGTTTTATAAAGGGGATTGAAAATTAAGCTTGCTTTCTTATGGAGATTTGGAAACTTTAAACCTGACCTTCTCATACAGTATTTATAATCCTGGTGGTCCTGAGATGATCTCACTGATGCCCAAAGGAGAGGCTAGTTTAAAATAGCAATGTTACCATGTTGTTCTAAAGCCTAAAATTATATAGTCTAGCATGTAAGTATGTATAAGCAAAATGAAAAAAAAAAAATTGGATAAAATACCTTACAAGTGACAGATTGCTACAAAAAAAGTTTCAATTTTGAGAGGGTCGACTTCTTTATTGTAGCTAAGGATACCACTCGCACTTAATGAACCCTCTCCTGTGCCGAATAGCAAAATAAAACCTACTTGCTTTTTTGCAGGAAGTCTTGCAAAAAATTACTAAGAAATATGCCTGTATGAATGTACATTTACATGCAAATGGGATTATCAACCTTCCCAAACATTAGAGAAAGCAAAAATGACAGTCCTGCAGTCACTGCACATTCATGACTCCAAGGTCATCAATCTCTTCACTGAAGATCATCAAGTACTAAATCATTAGGAGATTAAAGTCTTTACATGTTACTTTATCCTGTAGAGAGAAATTATACTAAATATCAGGGTTAAATCTCATTGAAAGGAGAGCAACACATGATACTCACACACAGAGAAAAATAATAACCAACAAGCCCTTGTAACTCCATGTAATCATCACGTAAAACTGCCCTAATTTAATCCCCATTGCAAACAGTTCCAGCAGCCCATGATCAATAGGGACAGTCACAACGTGTGGCTGCTTTGCCCTACCATGTCAGCAGCACAACAAAGGAACAAAGGAAACTGCCCTGTCTTGCACCTAAATCACTGAGAAAAACCTCTCGTCTGGCATTTCTGCCACATTTGGTTTTTATTATTCGATTACTTGCCTGCAGTATATTCCTTTGCATTCCTCAAAGTACCATTTCTAATATATATGGTATTTACTTTGCATTCATTAAAACACTGGAACTAGGAAATAAGGAAACTGGCAATAACTGGCAAGTTATTTGTACCGTAGGTATTGGGCACGTCCCTTCACCCTTTCCTAGATTGTATCTCAAACTCAAAACATTGCTAGGATTTTCTTACTCACTAGCCCCTCACAATCTTGTTAAATCCACTACATCAAGAAAACTAGCCACTCCACATCCTTGGTGTATGACTTGGTTAAATCTCTTCGGTCCAAACGACTGCAAACTACTCAACCACAAAAGACCTTAACAGCAAGTTTTTCTGGTACATTTTTCAACCTCCTTGGCCTTTCTTCAGTATTAACATCAACTATAATTTTGTCCATCTGTCTCAAAGGATGCTTTTTAAAACCAAAGCAATTCTTAACTTGAAAGCATACTGACTTGGATAGAGGAACTGTTTTAAAAAGTGACTGTATATTTAGTGAAAAATAAAAGCACATTAATATGAGAAGCTAAAGAAATCTAATAACAGCTCTTCTTATTGCAATCACATTCCTACAATTTGGTGTTGTTTCTTCAATGCCAGTTCTTAAGGGAATGCTGATAACATCAGGCAGATTGTTTCCAGACTTCCAGAAGGCAGAAGTGTCACAGGTCTGACACATCCAGCATTGTCATGGGCAACACTGGAACAGCAGTGCCAAATGAAGGCTTGAAAAAAATCTTGAAAACTCTCGTGGACTAGTCCCTGCTGCTATGTCACTGGTTTTGGTATGAAGCGAAGGAAAAACATGCATTTGTGCCGCAACTGTTTTACCAATCTATTCAGTAACCGAGATCAAACGCACTGTAGGTAATGATTATTATCACAAGGGCTCTATTAATTTACTAGCAATATTTTTTGTATCTTTCACATTGAGCTTTTGTAAAATCTTTTTCTCTTTCCTCCCCTTCAAATTTTTTATCAAATTGTTTATGGGGCATTTTCCTACAGTGCTTTTGGATGTTTTGTTGAAAAACAATTTATCGCACAAGAAAACTTCATCAGGAAAGGCAGAATTGTTTACTCTGTTACAACAGGAATTTCTAGACATTCTTGGCACACATGTAAATGATAAGAGAGAAAGTGTTTCATGAGTAATTTACCATTACTGACAAAGATGCATGGTATGCAAAGATGCCATATATGACAATGCATGCTATTTCCTTTTTCATTCACACCCATATAGAACTATACAGTAAATATGTTCAGTGAAAAGTTAAAGTTAAATATGTTCAGTGAAAAGTGTACCTTACGTAGTCTCAGCTTAAGGAAACAACTAGAACCATATGACCACCAGCTGTCCTCAGTTAATTGTGAACTTACTACAGCAGTTCTATATACAGCTTCTTGGGAACAGATCTAGTTTAAGTGGTGCCTCTGGAGGCACATCACCTCGGCAGTTGTGACAGTTGACTATTTGTTTGATCATGCTACAAGCGAGATCTGAGAAATTATCTCATTAAAACCCAGGTAGGTAAAACCAGCCAGTTTTGAAGGTAGCCACACAACAACATATGAGGTGATGTGAGAAAGATACAGCTGGAATGAGAGCTGCCACTGAAGAAATCACGATCTGAAGCCACATTTTGAACAATGCCAAACCTCTCTTCACTAGTATGTATCCAAATTACTTAAGCTTACAGTAGGACTTCTTGTTCTATGACAACACGCTAAAAGGCTAGGTAAAAAGTGAACTTCCCTCTTTACGTCTGATATTCTACCAGTTAAAAGCTTGAAACGAACGCACAAAACCTGTTTTTAAAGGAAACATCACAATGAAACATGTGCAGATCACGTCCTTCCCAGAAAACATACCAGGGATTAAAAGTATTGCACAGCATAATGTGACAGTTCCATGCCCCAGGAGGCCACCCTTCCCAGAAAATATACCAGGGATTAAAAGTATTGCACAGCACAATGTGACAGTTCCATGCCCCAGGAGGCCACAATAAGAAAGAAATATTAGCCTCTATCGTTCTGCTTCTGAATGCCTTTGCTTGCTGAAAGAGCAATTTAGAGGAAAAATATTCTTGATGTTCTCCATTAATAACCCAAACTTAGACAGACCTACCAAGTTCCTTAACAGCCCTAAACTGCCTGTTGTTATTAACTTATTTAGAAATACCTTTTCTGCTTGTTTATATGGGTATGCGTGCCCATGTATCCAGTATTTTAATGAAAGCAGCCTGTGAAAAGTTTTGTTCAGCATCATCTACAAGAATATCGAGAGATCTTTTACCCTTATTGAAACATCCTCTTTCACAAAGAATACTTCAAGTATACAGGTGAAATGAAATCAATTACTTCAGGTGAACTAAGTTTCATATTTAAATTATGTCACATATTTCAGTGTCACTAATGTGAAAAATTAAGTGAATTACGGTGTGTATCTAATTCATTTGGACTTAAACTGTGTATAATCTAAGTACTGAGAAAGACTAAAACACCACGATCAACAAATTGAGACTCTTCAACTCATGTGAAATTAAATTCTGAAAGCTCAGGAAAATTAAAGAGGCTGGGGTTTTAATGCAGGATTTTCTTTATTTAACATATTTTGAAGTTTCCCTTGTGGCTGTGAAGGACTTCCTATTCCCATTTGCCTGCTGGCCTTTCTTTCCAGTATCCCAGGAAATATCATTTTATTTCCTCTGTAGCAATCTAGCTGTAACAGATTTTTCCCTCACAAAATCAACACACTAAAAATACTTGAGAAACACTTAATGAAAATCATTTCCTTTTGTAGAAATATTAGGGAACTACTATTTTGAGAAAGCTCTTCAAACTCAAATTTGGCCCTGACTTGAAATTCCTATTCAAAAGGGGGGAAAAACCCAACCTTTTTTTAAAAGGTTAGCTCAAAGAGCATCCTACAGCGATGAAGAATTAATCTAGTGGAGGCATCATTTTAAAAGACAACCATCTCCCTTTCAGACATTCATCTTCT